>NC_086179.1:81775792-82077097 GCF_023053635.1 Elgaria multicarinata webbii | reverse complement strand
CACCTCCAGAATATCATCCATCCATCTTGCCCTTGGTCGGCCCCTCTTCCTTTTGCCTTCCACTTTCCCTAGCATCAGCCTCTTCTCCAGGGTATCCTGTCTTCTCATTATGTGGCCAAAGTACTTCAGTTTTGCCTTTAATACCATTCCCTCAAGTGAGCAGTCTGGCTTTATTTCCTGGAGTATGGACTGGTTTGATCTTCTTGCAGTCCAAGGCACTCTCAGACTTTTCCTCCAACATAGTCACAGCAAAATCCAACTGTCCTCTCCTCTTACCATCATGGATTAGATCTGTTCAGCATTTCTCAAATTGGGAAGGTAGACACCAGGAAAGGGGGCAGGACCATTATAAGAACTTAAGAGCCACCATGTTGGATCATAGCAAAGGCCAATCTAGTCCACAAATCTATTGGCACAGTGGCTAACCAGATGCTTATAGGAAGCCCACAAGCAGGAGTTCAGCACAATCGCACGTTCCCACTTGTGGGTTCCAGCAACTGGAATTTAAAGGCATACTGCCTCTGATACTGGAGGTATCATATAGCCATTGTTATCTGTAGAATTTCTCAGTCTCCTTTCTCTTAAAAAAGAAGATCAAAACCAATTTAAAACAACCTTTTAGGTGTGTGAATACAGGTGCACCCCCTAATCTCCAAACAAGCATCACATATGGTCATCAAGGCCAGAAAGGTTGTGCACCCCCAGTTTGGAATAGTAGCCACTCAGTGTTCCTGTTGAATAAAAAATCTTATGGCTCAAAATATGGAAGTGAGGAAACCTCCCAAACATGAACATACAAGACACCTATGTGACCACCTTAATGTAGAGTGGAGACATGTCTGGGGCGCAGGGGGTGTGGAGACCCACGTGCCAACATACATATGGCTAGTTTGCCATACGTTTTCAGATACTCCCCCTCCTTATGCATTCTAGTGTTCAACACAAGGCACATGGTGAACAAATAAGCTTGATTTTTCCAATAACATAGAATCATAGAATAGTAGAGTTGGAAGGGGCCTATAAGGCCATTGAGTCCAACTCCTTGCTGAATGCAGCAATCCACCTTAAAGCATAACTCATAGATGTCTGTCCAGCTTGAACGCCTCTAGTGTGGGAGAACCCACAACCTCCCTAGGTAACTGGTTCCATTGTTGTACTGCTCTAACAGTCAGAAAGTTTTTTCCTGATGTCCAACCAGAATCTGGCTTCCTGTACTTTGAGCCCATTATTCCATGTCCTGCACTCTGGGATGATTGAGAAGAGATCCTGGCCCTCCTCTGTGTGACAACCTTTCAAGTATTTTAAGAGTGCTATCATGTCTCTCCTCAGTCTTCTCCATAGGCGTGCACAGCTCATTTAATTAGGGTGTGCACAGTTCCTTAGTATTAACCTTCTTAAAGAACCAAAGTGAACTGGAACATAACTGATACCTTGAAAACCTGGATTTACATAGACATAAACATTAGCAACCCTTAGTTAGAATATATGTTATCAAATGATATATAACAACTTATGTATTATGTAGTATTGTTTTTTTGTTGTATTGATGTATGTATTGTATTGAAGTATTGAATAAAATTATTTTTTTAAAAAAAAATTAGCTACCCTTTTTAACCAAATACAAAAATGTAAATTCTTAAGTGTAAGAGCTCTATTTCAGGTTCAGATGCTGCACCAAATTGTTTGATTGTTCTGTTTCATCTTTACATTGTGTGAGAACTGTGCTTTTCTAAATTTTGCTTTAGATGTTTTGGCAAGTAATTCTGAAGAATAATCTTGCAGACCTTTGTGGTAAAACAAAACAAAGCCAGAACTTTGCCTCTACAGGGCACCATAACTAAAGATGCTAATCACTTTAAATATAAGGCAGTGACCCATGAGCCAGTACATGATTTCTTTTAGCTAATTGGGAATGTACGGTATTCACAAACTCACGTTTGTTTTGTGATGTGAAAGGCTCACATTTTTGTCAAATCCAGGCGGGAGCTTAGTGAACTGTGGGACTTTGCATCTGGGAGTTTCTGAATAATTTATCTGAAGTAATGAGGAACATCATGTGATGCTGTATCAAAGCAACTGCTGGAGAGAAAGCCAGCTGGGTACTGCAGTTGTATATCAAATAGTTACTGGATTTTGTCTCTCTGGAAAAATTAGAGAACATAATGAGCAAAATTAGAAGACGTAGGGAGTAGCCCCCATGGATACCCATTAGCAAAAGAAGAAGAAAAAGAAAAAAGAAGAGGAGGAGGAGGAGGAAACTTTTTAATAGTGTAAACTTTGTGGGGTTTCATTATTTCGTCATTCTAAACTTATTTCAGAAGCATACTTGACAGGACTGTCCCAACCATAGAAGCAAGCTGGACATGCTGCCTTAGAGAGCAAAACTTCCAATCTGTTTTGATGGGAGGGCTCAGCCTACATTTGGAGTCTCTTTAGCAACCATCGATTAGATGATATCCCTCATAATTTCTCAGAGAATAGAGCAGGTGTGAAGGGAAGGCAAAAAATAAGTGGCAGACCTTAAAAATGAAAAGAAGAAAAATGTATCCCAGTTAACGCTTGGTTATTTAAGGTTTTGTTGCTGAACACTTTACTCATTGCAACATTTTATATCCTGATCTTCTGCACCAACCAATAAAAATAGAAATAATATGCTATGGGTGTAATCCCAGTGAATGACAGGCACACCTAAGGCCTCAGCTAGACCTACCAGTCTAGCGTGATGGAGGGGTGAAGATCTCACAATATTTTTATCATGAGATCTCCCCCTCTGTTTACACGTGGCATGTGACGACCTCAGAGGGAAAGGAAGTTGTGCCCTCCATTTTGTTTTTTGTTTTTTAAAAAACATTTTCCCACTCCCCCCACCCCACTCCCAATGGGCACAGAGCTCCTGAGGGCAGAGCCCTGCCCTCTTTTGTAGATGGCCACTCTAGTATATCTCCAGCAGCTTTAACTGTTGTGATGAAGAGGGGATTTCACCAGGTGCTGGATGCATACAAATGACACCTGCTTAAATTCCCTTTTCTATGCAACTGTTAAAGATACAGGAGCCCATCCTCCTTTTCATATGGTCACCCTACCCCAGGCCCCATCCTGTACTGATGTACTGATTCTTCCCATATGTCAGGGGAGACTTTTCCAGGAGCACAAGGAGCTGATGTATGCAGAACAGGAAGGGATTCCCTTGCAGGAGGCTTTCTTCTGCTCATACTAGCATTGGCTACAATAGAAGGCCCATGTATGGACAGAAAGGGGAGGACAGAAATATTTTAATGAACAACTCTTGATTTGTGGGGAAGCAGAATGAGTTGTCACAAGCAAATGTGCAAAAGCTATGCTTTACTATAGCTCATAGTATATCTAACATCATCTATGGGTAATGGCTTTTGTGATATAAATATGCATGGAGCCCCTTTAATTTAATGCCAGGGTTTCAAAGCCTCTTTCTAGTTTATTCTCATCATATTTTTTTATCACGAATATGGAAGTAACATTGAAATTATGTGTAAGTGCTGCATGTTCCTGTAAATATTTTATTAATGCAATTTGAATCCTTTTATTGATTTTTGTATCGTACATCTTATGTATTTTTCAATAGAATTTAAATGACACATCAAACTTTTTCTTTTCATTAGGATGTCTCATTGATTTAAAAAAAAATCTACAAGCCTACAAAAAACAACCTAAATGCAATAAGAGCAGTCTTGAGTAGGTAAAAGGCTGTTGAACTTTAGATATCTGATATTTCTTCTTAGCAGCTTCTTAACCTGTATAACTAGAAAAGCAACAAAGGGATTTGTCACATCGGAAAGACGTAAAAAACTCTAGTCCACAAAAGCTTTTGCCGTAATAGATTTGTTTGTCTTTAAATTGTCACAAGGTACATTGTTTTTGCAGCCTCAAACTAATGTGGTTCTTCCTCTGAAAACTATCTAACCATCCAGCTTTAGCCACTTCTTACTAAAGGTAATTCTATTACTGCAAATAAATGCTTTTAATGTAAAATTGGTAGAGGCAGCTAGTTTATTGCATTATTAATTAACTATGAAAAATGATCAATAGCTGAGGTTCAACAATATATAATAAACTTCATTTCTTATTCTAGATTAAGATATTCGGGTTTTCTATGGGAGTTTATTAAGAAGCTTGTTTTCCAAAACATATTGATCTAATAATTCAATGAAACAGTAACTTCAGGTCTAAACTTGGGATTGATTGAATCTTTTAAAATGTCACTTCTTGGCATTAGTGAAAAAAATAAAAGCATGATTGCGGGATGTTCCACATTTTCACAGGAACATGGCCTTTGCAACTTCTTGATCTGTACATTACATAAACTATCAGACGTTGTAATACACCTTAACAATATTCATAAAATTGGTCATGATTAAAATATGATTAAACATCAGTATCTGTGGTAAGTGTTACCTATGTCTATCAATCCGGATCAATCAATAACAGTTTATTTTTTAGATGCAGAGGTTGTTTCTTAGCTACAAAAAATAGTGTCAGGAAGGGGTTTCGAGGGCTCAATTGGACTCAGAATCTGAAGGAGGAGGAGGAGGAGGAGGGGGAACAGGAACAGAAATATACCAGCCAAAACAAGAAGCGGGGGAGGAGGTTCTCCAAGACTCTTCAGGAGTCAAGGATGAATCCTCCCAGGAGCTTAACGGACAGTATGTCAAAGGCTTAGAGACATCATTGTTGACAGATCCCAGAGTCCACTGCAAGGTCAGGCAGATAGAGTTGAAAGTAGGTGGGAAGCGGTCCATTAGGATAGCCATTTGCCAGACATTTCTCCAAAAGACTCTCCCTGAGGTAAAGTGCCTGTTAGACTGTGGGGAAACTGTTAAGTTTTAGTTGAAAAGCAACTGCCTAGTTTTGTTAAACTAATTAAGCTCAGAAGATATCTCCTAGCATTCACACTCCCATCAGGTGTAAAGAGATGTTTATTTATTAAATAAAGTTTTGTGGATTACACAGCGGACCTCTTTATTGTCTCACATCTTGGTAGGAGGGCTTGGAATCACAATGAATAGGGGTGAGCACCTGCAAGGCCTATATAAGCCTATAAAGTGATTCCTTTTAGGTTTCTATAGGGAGTGAAAAAGTCCTCCTGCTGCACTCCCACCCCCAAGAACCATTGGGGCAACTGGGTCCTTGGTAGATAGAGATGGGCCTTGATTCTCCTCCAGCTGATTATTGGCTGGGGGGCTTTTTTGCTTCTTATACAAGCCTATGAACAATAACTGGAATAACTCCATAAACTTGTATAGGGGGGGGGGGAACCCTGCCAAAAAATGTCTGGAGGGGAGTGAAGTACACCCCCTCACACCAAGGACCCTTGGAGCCACAGGGTCCTTGATGAGGAGTGGACTTCACTTCTTCTCAAGCCAATTTTTGGCAGGAGGGAGTTTTTTCTCACCCCAAGCAAATGAATGATGAAATTGCTCCATTCAGTTGGATGGGGATGGAGAGAAGGGAGAGGAAGAGGAACACACACATAGAGAGAGAGAGGACCAGAGAGGAAGGGGGGAAAGCCAGGGGGGAAAGTTTGAGGAATCAGAGAGAGGGAGAGAAAGAGAAGCCAAAGACAGAGAGGAAGGAAGGAAGAGCAGTCAGAGAGACAGGAGTAAGGAAGAAGAAGAAAAAGAGGAGAGAGAGAGAAGGAGGCACTCCTAATATTTTTGACATTGCCCCATCACAACAGTCAATTTGTGTGGTGCCCGGGGCACCTTTTCAAAATGCCAAGTGCCCACAGGCCCCCAAAAGTTGGAGACCTCTGCAATAAGCCTTCAATCACACTATCTCATGGTGCTTTATCCAAATACTAAGACACAATAAGGAACAGGGTACCCCTCACACAAACTGCCCTTTGGTCGATATATAATGGGCAAATAATAAATAATGAATTGTGTCTTCAGTTTGGTTGCATGCAAGAACACATTTTTTGCTCCTGCAGTGAAATACCTGTGCATCTTCCATCAAGAAAACGCAGGAGCAAATGTTCCAGGTTATGAGCTCAACACATATTTTGTGTTTATTATAAACAAGTATTCAGGAGACTACGATAAGGCTAATATCTTGTAGTGTTTGGAGGATCTTATAATCTCCTTATTTTCTTTCTTAGTTATATAATAATGTACATTTTCAAAAACAGAAGCAAAGAGATGAATTCACAGCCCAGTTAATCTGTCTGATCTAAACCAAATAATTCCACCATTACTTTGCCCCCGGGGTTCTATTAAACTGTGAGTGGGAAAAGGCTACAGTCTTGTACTATCCCTCCTCTTACCCCTCCTTTATTTCCTTCACCATAGGGAGAAGTTAACAAGTGCATCGGAATGTCCTCCTGCATTCAAATAAATGTGAGGTCCCTCCATTCAGTTGTTAGCTTCTGACTTCTGTGAAGGGAACAGGTATCTGGTATTGGACAAGAGGGGGAAGGAGAATACAAACCTATGACCAATATAATTCTTAGTCGAATCCTATGTGGTACAGAGTTGAATCATAGAATAGTAGAGTTGGAAGGGGCCTATAAAGCCATTGAGTCCAACCCCCTACACATTGCAGGAATCCACCTTAAAGCATCCCTGACAGATGGCTATCCAGCTGCGACTTGAATGCTTCAAGTGTGGGAGAGCCCATGACCTCCCTAGGTAGTTGGTTCCATTGTTGTACTGCTCTAACAGTCAGGAAGTTTTTCCTGATGTCCAGCCGGAATCTGGCTTCCTGTAACTTGAGCCCATTATTCCATGTCCTGCACTCTGGGAGGATTGAGAAGAGATTCTCACCCTCCTCTGTGTGACAACCATTCAAGTATTTGAATAGGCACCTCACTGCTGTTGTTTCTTTTCATGGCACAATGGCACCCAAAGTGGTTTACAATTCTAAAATTCAAAACAAATCAAAAGCTATTGAAGAAGAAGAAGAAGAAGTTTTCTCAGGCTGATTGAAGGTGTCTTCAGGAGTTGATAACACTGGCTCTTTGGTACGGACTTCTCTTTTGCCTTCCCTCATCACATGAAAGTCTTAAGTACTCCCAGGAAAGATTTGGAATAAATTGCCCCACATCCATGGCCGGCTAATGGCCATGGATCAGGCTGATAGTGATTTACATGTTTAGGATATACTGGGTTTACGCAATAAATTCAGTCCAGGAGAAAAGTAAGGTACAAGTTTCTCCCCCCACCCCTCAGAATATTCAAAAGTCAACTTAGAATATTGCAATTTAGGAAAAGATAATGGCTCAACTATACCAACAAGGGAATAATCTTCACACTTTTCCCTTTTTTTATGTGTTAGCATTGCAATTTTTTCCAGTTGTGAAGAGTTAGAGGGACAAAACACAGTAGTTATTCTTGTGCTCACACAAAGGATGGCCGAAGAATAATGTTGCGGGTAGCTTGATTATGTATTTTCCTGCTGTGTACAGATCCAGAGTGACAGGGATTGGAAAGCTGCATTATTTAATTATGAAAGCAAAGACTGAAATGGTAGCTCTTGCCATTTGGATCATCTTTCTGGAGCATTTAGATGGTGTGGCCATATGGCAGTTCTGGTAAGTTGTCAGACAGGAAGGGATCCCAGCTGCTTATAAATACATCAAGAGGAAGAGATGTCAGCGTTAGCTTTGAGGGCATGTAGAGGAGGCGGAATGAAATGTAAACCAGACTATATATTTTATAGACTCTTCAATTCTATGTACAGTTGCCGCCTACTTGGAATTCTTCTGGGATGGTTAGAATTTCACTGTCTATGGCTTTTAGTCTTTTCTGTTCCCAGAAGAGAAGGCATTCTGTCCTTAGAAGTAAAAAAAGAATGAGCAATAGGTGCAAAATGGAGTGTACTGCTAAAATAGCAAACCCAAAATGTTTTGAACTAAAACAAGCTCTTCATTGGGAAAATGTAGTTCAAAAGAATCTCCCACAGAAGGCCCTTGCTGAAGATATACAGCCATGCTTAGAGGTGTGTGGAAGCAAATCGTTCCACTTTGTAAAATTTTGGCAGAGAGTAGAATAGATTTGTTCCTCTAAGTCAAATCACTGGAAGTGGGCTATGGAAACTGGGATAGATTCCACAATCTATTCTATCCGTATGCAGGGGCCATTGTTCCCTGAAACTGCTCCTTCTTTTTCTTATATTAACTGAATCTTATTATTTCTGCAAATATTTGCGTGGGTGATCCCAGACAATTGGAGATCCTGACAATGTGTAGCCAATCAGACTTGATGATGTCAAAGTGTCACTGACAGCACATGAAGCAGCCTTTTGGAAACATAGCTCCTGAAGTGCATTTCATCCACTTTCATTATCGACAATGTTGCGAGACGTCTCTCAATATTGCTGATCATGTTGCAAAATGCATACTTGCCATGTTCTCTTGCTGTGGTACTCATGTTGCTTCTGTAACCCAAAGGATTTTGAAAGAAATATCTCCACACAAAGAAGAATGGAAAACTTTCCCCCTTATACTGAAGTGACGAGGTGACCTTTGCCTGTGTGAACCTTGGAGCTCTAGTGTAGCTCTATAGTTCTGCCTAGTAATTTCATACTAAGCCTTTCACATGCCTCTATGTGGTGCCATCTCACACTGCCTGGTTCCTTATATTTGTTTTCCCCCTAGATGCTCCGCCTAAGTCTTGACCCTGACTTAGGGCATGTTTACATTCTTAGGGCATGTCTACACCAGCCCTATATCACAGGATCATCCGGGATTGTTCCTGTGCATCCAAATAACACACAGGGGATCCCGGGAGCAGGCAGGGACGATCCCTCCATCTTCCTGGGATAATCCTTAGGTGTAGGAAGGGCCTTACTGTGTTTTGTCACCAGGATTGAACTTTCACAAGACCCTGATTCCGACTTCCCTATAATGATGCTGTAGCTCCAACCTTTTCCCTCCCTCCCTCTTTTTCCACACCAACCTTTCTACTAAGGAGCCCCTGTTTACTTCAAAATATTTGGGGCATATTCTAGGGTGTGCAATCTGTTCATATGGAGCACTTTTCACAGGCTTGTTGGGCCTCCCCATTACTTGTGTTACCTCCTGGTTGTTGTTGTTGTGTTGTTACCCTACCACATGTGGGTTAGAATAAAGTGACTAGAAAGCATTCACATCACTTTTGCACAGAATGCTATGTCCCCCCCCCCTCCCTGAAATGTAATCATAGGAAGTTGCACGGACTAGCAGCTGCTCTCCAGTATTTCAGAGAGGAGTCATTCGCAGCGCTGCCTGGAAATGTCCGGGATTGAACCTGGAACTGTTTGTATGCAAAGCATGTGCTACGCCACTGGCCAAAGGCCCTTCCCTTTCACATAAACAAGTGGCTAACCTCACTGCGTAAAGCAAACATGTTTGCCTCCAGCCAGTGTATGCCAGCAACATATAGATGACCAATCATTTCTTAAGAAAATATACTTTCTCACATGCGTCTCTATCTAACAATCCAGTGAACTTACAAAAAAATTGAGGTTGCATTTGTCACAGAAATGGAAGGCAGGCGTATTTGAGCGTTAAGCAACTGAATACTAAATAAAGCACAGACATTGCCCTGGCCTGTCTGATGAAATGGCAAAGCAATATACCCTGATTCAGAAACACCACTGGAAAAGCACATTATGCTTTACTGCACGCTAGCAACCTGCATCTCCATATTTCTGTGTGACAGGGCCTCTAACCCCTTTTTGTAATGTGCTTCTGTGTTTTGCACTGATGTTCTAAAACAGTGAGCTGGCAAGTCAAACAGCTCTAATACTCAATTATGTTAAACAGCTCGATTTGGATACCTTTCCTTTAAAATATAGAGCACATTAACTATTGATAAGAGCATAACAATAATGAATTGCCGACACTTGTTATTTAGGGGATTAAAAGTGCAGCTGGGGGAGCAAATTAATATCACATGTTACACTGAATCGAATTTGCCAGACTTTTGCACTTATTAGGGTTTCTGGAAGATAAGTGCTACAGGAGAACTTCATTATTAAAAAAAAAATAGACATATTGTAGGCAAAGGCATGAAAACATGAAAAGGGAATGTATTTCAGTGATTTGCCAAAGAATGACAAATTAATTTGATTCTGCTCAAAGCACATCAAGATGGCTCTAATTTAGGGGATCAGACAGGGCCCATTCTTCAAGTTTTTTTATTCGTTCAAGGGACAAGGGAGGATATTATGGCGCTAAGGAACTGAATCTCATTCCTAGTCCTTTAGTGAGATGGCTATATATCAAATGCATTGTGCAGGCTTTAGGAAGCAGTATAGAGAACGGACATATTTTATAGTGCTGTATACAGTGGGGGGGTGTGATTCATGCTAGTTTTGAACAAGCCAGATAACTCCTAGAAATGCTTTGCTCCAGAGAAACTGAGAAAGAGAGAGAAAGGACTAGGCAGAGCTTGATTAATTCATCAAGGACTTGATTATTTTATTTTATTTATTTATATCCCACCTTATCTGGAGAGCTGAAGGTGGCTAACAGCAGATGTAAATAGCATCTTTGCCCCCCATGTTCCTTAAAGGGTTTACAGTAAATATAGACCATGTAACTAGATCAAAGAAAACAGGAGGAGAAAAAGAAAGAAGCAGGGTGAACAACAGAATCTAAATTCTTATTCCCGAGAAAGAAATGACAAAGTTTGGTTAATTCGCACTCTAACCAAATTTGGAAACAATCAGAAATTTACTATAGACATGAAAATAATAATAATAATAATAATAATAATAATAATAATAATAATAATTTATTTATTTATTACCCTCCTCTCCCTCTGGAATGAGGTGGGGAACAACACTAAATAAAATATAATACATAAAATTAGTTTAAAAAATTTAACTAATTCCAAAGGAAGTGAGGCAGGTGGCTACCAGGAGGAGGGCCTTCTCTGCTGTGGCACCCCGGCTGTGGAATGAGCTCCCTAAGGAGGTTCGCTTGGCACCTACATTATATGCTTTTAGACGCCAGGTGAAGACCTTTTTATTCTCCCAACATTTTAACAATCTATAAATACACTTTAACATGGTGTTTTAAATTTGTAATTTTTCATTGCTGCTGTTTTTATCTGGTTGAGCTTTTATATTGTATTTTATATTATGGTTTTATACTGTTGTTTTATACTATGAATGGTTTTGATTTTTGTGAACCACCCAGAGAGCTCCAGCTATTGGGCGGTATAGAAATGTAATAAATAAATAAATAAATAGTTAAAAGAGCATATAAAACCAATGCAATATTAAAATAACCATCACAGCATCTTAAAATTATTAGGTTTAAAATTCATCTGGGTAGGCCTGCCGGGAGAGACTAGTCTTTACAGCTGTCTTAAACTCAGAGAGAACATTAAGCTGATGAATCTCTTCTGGCAGGCCATTCCACAGTCTGGGGATGGCAGAAGGAAAGGTCCTCTGGGTAACAGTTGCCAGCCTAGTTGTGGCTGACTGGAGTAAACCCTTCCCAGAGGACCTGAGTGTGCAGGCAGATTGTATGGGAGAAGGTTACCCACTTTGGGGTGGCTTACCACATCATCCAAACCCAGTGAGGATGAGTTGCTATCATGGTTAACAAACCATCCCAGAACCCTAAAACAGCCCATATCTTCTGAGTAGTTTATTAACATAGCAGCAATCCACCCTTCACCAAGTTTGGCCAACACATAAAGTGCACCAGGGAGGGATATGAAGCAAATTGGACTGGTACATGCAAGATGGTTAACAAGCCACTTTGGCTTTTTAACTACGCTGGTGATCATGCAAACTGGGTCAATAACTCAATGCAATTAGCAGAGTCAAGGACATGCTTGGTCGGGCACCTACTGAGGGCCCACACTACAACATGGCCCCATTAAAAAGTACCCATTTGAATTGCTCCTCTTCACCATTGCAACCTGCTTCTTCACATGCCTCTTACTCTGGCTCAGACAACAGTGCTGATGAGAAAGAGGAAAAGTAGATGCCTCTGCCTGTCAAGCAAGCAAGTGATAGCGAGGAGGAGGAGGAGGATAAATAGCAGTTGATGACAATAGCAATGATGAGATAGACTAACTGAGGACCATCAAGAGTGTTTTGTCTGATGGCCCACAGAATCCTGGAGTTGGCACTCATGTGAGTGTCGCAGGGTGTAAACTCGTGATAGTGGGCCTGTTCAGACAACATACTAAGCAATGGTTAGGCTGCAAACCCTTTCGCAGCAAATAGTTAGTGAGCATGTATAAACCGTGGTTATGTAGCCATCATGGTTAGGAATGGTGCACAGAACATGCTAAGTCATAGTTGAGCCATACATGCTGAGCCATAATGTTTAGCTCAAAATGCTTAACTACCATGGCTTAGCGTGTTGTCTGAACAGGTTCACTAAGTAAATAGTGGCTCTACTTTTACTCCGGCCTTACAGGTAGATAGCTAGTAGAGAGCTATTTATCTGATAGCTCTCTACTAGCAGTATTGAAAAGGTCTAGTGGAAAGCGGGAAGCCATCTGGGGTTATGAGAAGTGTTGGAAATGGTGTTCCAGACAGGTCCTTATCCCTTGTGTTCAGGCTACTGTTCCTATTTGTGCTGATCTTTTCTGAGTCTGTTAGTTATATTAATTCCTCTGATCTTGCTCAGAACAGTAATTTTAAGAAAGGTGTTGTTGTTTTTTCTGGGACAAAGTTAGCACATTGTACCCTTTTCTGAATGTTCAATGAATGTTCCTCATATCCCTTAGCATGCCATTGTCAACACTGGCTTTAAGCTCCTTTTTTAAAAAATAAATAAATACAGGAATGCATTGGTACCCAAGGCATGTAGGAGAAGGTTAGGTCACTTCTGTTAAGTCTCTGCTGTTTTAAGAGGCTCCAATTAAGCTTGTGCCATTCAACAGAATACCCGTTAAGCATTTCCCCTTAATGAAGATGGCGACCTTGAAGTGATGAATTAAAAGAACGTGTGGCACGAAATTCTCACAGCTAATCTGCTAATACATCCTACAAGCCTTGTTTGTTGTCATTGTCCCTGCAGTGGGGCCAGCTTGGTTGCAGCCTCTTGCACCCAGGCCCACCATCATCTTTGGGTGCTGCCAGGCTGCAGGGCTGACCTGGAAGTGCCGATCAAGGCTGATGGACGTTATACCAGAACGGGGGGGGGGGGATTGGCTGGAGCTAATGAGGCATCAGGGAGGTACATAAAAAGAAAGTACCCAGAATTTGGCATTGAAGAGAATTTAGATTCAGTTTTCAGATCATGCCAACATGTCCCATTTGCAACCACAAATGTGAATAGGAGTACTTTTTCCCAAGAAGAGTTTGCAAATTCCCAAAATTGCAATTGTGTTAAAAAAAATAATGTGTGTTTCTTTTTTAATGCTGCACTTTGAAATACACTTTTTTTAAAAAAAAAATACACATGTTCTTACTTTAGTCAATGCAGGGAAAGTGTGCACTTCTGAAAATCATGCACAGAAATGCTCACTTTTCTCATTTGAATGAGGGGGAAAAAACGAAAATTGGAGCCAACCAAAAGAAGCTTTGAAATCAATTTTGTAGTGAGCTCAAAATTGCTAGTTCTGCCATCCCTACCCAGGATAAGTCTGAAGAAGAGGAACTGCCAGTTGCCTGCCCAAAGTCAGCCCCAACTTCAGTGGAACTCCCTTCCTGATGTGATTTCGGGGGGTGGGGGGGACTACTCACTGTCCTCTTCCTGACTTTCCTTTTGGGGCAGAGTTGAAGAAGGAATGGAAGTAGACTAAGGAGGCCTATAAATGTTGTTCCTTGCCTTCAAGAGAAAGCATCTCTTGAACAAAAGACACTTGTGTATATTCTTGAGAATAACAGTGTACCCAGCTGGGCCAAACACATTCCAACCCCAGCCACAAATGATGGATAACAAACTCACAATGCATGTGAATGAGCTTTGCAGAGTAATGCCTTATTTAAATTACAAAAGCAAAAGATCTCTATGTTTGATATTGGCTGTTTGATCTCCTAAGGGTAGTTGGGGTTGCTGCCTTTTGATTTGAGGATTTGCTTTCCTGACTATCAGCTGTGATCTAGCTAAGGAGATCTGCAGGTGAAAGCAGGCTTCGGATTACTATTTCTCACAGCATCAGGGGCCACAGGCATAAACTGGTGCAGTTGTGACAGTCAGCACCATGTTGCCTAAAGCTGGGTGTCCAGAACTCTGACAAAAGTCATCTGTCCCTCTTCTAGCAGCCTGGGAGGGAGAGAAAGAGAAAAAGGGAGTGGCAGAAAGAGGAAGAAAGAACTGGGATAATCCAATGTCCTCTTTTACAGAACTGCCTGATGACTGTCTACATTTGATGGCATCTTCCATTTGAAGCGCTGTCCTGTCCCAGTCCAATTTAAAAATAAGGAACTATAAAAACTGTTGGTGTCATTTTGTTAAAGCTATCGCTTCCTAACTGACTGTGATGCCAACCCCTTGAAGATCATATAGTCCAGAGGTGGGGAATATGTGACCTTCCTGATGTTGCTGGACTCTAAGTCCCATCAGCCCTATCCAGCCTAGCCAGTGACAAGGGATGATGGAATAGTAGTTCCTCAACATTGGTTCCCCACCCCTGATACTGTGTGACGACATCACAGCAAATCACATTTGACTATGTAAGAATGTCACAGAGACAATGCAAAAGGCAGTACTTTCTGCCCTCATTAAATACAAAAGAGTGGGTAAAGTGTGTTCTAAGTTAAGTGATGTTGAGATTTTGGCTGTAATAGGTGGCAGACTTGACCAAGAATCAGGTCCATCATACTATTTTGCATCTAACAGATCTCTGCTGGAGCAGTTGCTATAGATGTGTCTATATGGCATTGTTTCCTTTGAATCTATCATGTTCCTGGAGAGATCCCCATGTACACCTCGCCCAGAATTCCATCAACACTTTGTGGATGATGGTGTTGTCCTAAATTCATCTTTTGGATGAAACGATTACACCACAAGACATTACCTTTTATAGTGAGAGCAAAATTAGAGGACCATATGTATTCTAATATGCTATAAAAGAGAGTGCTTCATAATTTTGCCTTATAATATTTTATCCCATTATGTGTTATAAAAGCAAAGTGCAAAAACTTCCGTTCTTTCTTTTTAAAATTACCTTGTAATTGAAGTTAGCAGCGTCTATGGCACTGTTATTTATTATTTTGCAAAACTGTTTTGTCTGTAACCTTGAATTTTAAATTGGCTACTTGAATAGAAAAGGAAAATATGCTGGCAATAAAATTGGAAATTTACTTTTGAAATGGATTCCTTATAAAAGGCACTGGAGTGTACTGAAGTGTTAATACTGGGTTATCCTCTATTACTTCTCAGTTAAGTTACAGGTCCAGTTGGCTTTTTGGTATTAGGCATTTATAGAGCTCTCATGGGTTATGTGATAAATGCATAGCAAAAGCATAGAACTCCTGCATATGTAATTTCATTCTGTAATGCGTTGGGTTTTAATGTTGTTTTTGTATCTTTGCCAGGATTCTTTCTAATTACAGTGGCAAATATTAGCTTGTGATATGAACTTTAATGTAGACTATAACATGCCCTGTTTTGAAGCCACTGTAAAATAGAGGACTAGCCAGGGACTCTTTATTCTTTAGTTGGGACATTCTGTTTATTGTAAGAAAAAGTAGAAAACATAAGACATTCTCGCTGTTAGTTAGACGATAATAAACCCAATTCCTGTAATGTGCTCACTAACATTTTAAAAAAATCCCTGAGCTATGAGTTTCTAGGATAATCAGCATCTTTAATAGTGCAGCAAAATTAGTGTGTAATTCACACTATTTCTGTTGATGCATCCGTATAAAGATTTGGACCCACTGATACATCAAGTGAGTGCAGATTGGCACGTTTATTTGCTCAATAAACGTGCCAATAAACGTGCCAAGTCCACAAGCCACTTTAGCCAGCTGAGGACTGCGTCTTCTGCCTAGGTCACCAAACCTCTGTTTTATGCCCCCTCTCTATGATGGCCTTCCCTGGCCCTGTTCTGGTATCATTCAGTCTTATGAATTGGACTTATCTTGATCAAGGATCATGCCCAGCCAGACACACAGTCACTTGGGTTACTGCCACCACCTCTCTGCATCACTATTCCTGTATCCATTGGGGAGGGGTGGTGGTATTATACTTTGGACAAGATATCCTTGGATGAGAAAGAGATATTCCCAGTCTTTGCTGGACAAGAGTCTCATCTGTCTCCCCTGACTGCTTTCCTGAAACATAGTAATATGAGAAGGGGAAGAACATGGGTGTCTTTCTGAGCTCCAGATCCACCATCCAGAGTGCCATTTCCAATCAAGTAGCTTATTGTAGTACACAAAATCAAGGGAAAGGGTTCAAAATGGGTCAGTCTTTAAGAAACGCTTCATGGGTTGTTACATTACATTTGAAAATCTAAGCAAGTGCCTGGCTTATTCATATGCCAGGCATGAGGGGCAAAGTTCCTTCTAGGTAAACGTCTGCCAGTGGAAGGGAAATTCCTCACACAGTTAGAATCACATGAGGTGGAAGGCGGGGTGGGGTTTTGCTGGGCCTACCCCTTCGGTCATGTCCCTGTCATCCAGTGCCCTCCGTACTTTGGGAGTTTCTAAACCATGTAGTGAGCCTAGAAGTTGTGTTAGAGGAGGTGAAGCGAGCAAGTGCAGTCCCCCACCTCCCTGTGTGATTAGAATCACATGAGGGGTTGAATGCCAAATAGAGCTAATGAGAACCTTATATCTGTTTATGCTATTGATTATTTGGACGTCTGTATAAAAATTGTATCCATTTAATTTCCCCTTTCAGACACAGTCCACCTTGGCCTATGCAGACTTCAGATAATAGAATTAGTTAAAATGTGTTGTTTATGTCTCATTTAATTATCAGTTAGAATCTCCAAATAGTCTTTATCCTTCTAAAATCGTATTCATGTTGAGCTTCTTCCAGCAATTTTGCAATTAGGTTTGCAATTAGGTTAAAAGCATATAAATCCAATTGTTGTAGGATCATGGTCAACATATGTCATCAGTTTTATAGTAACGTTTTAGATTCAATATACAACTATTGGAGACCTAAGGGAGAACTGTAGATAATAGCATATTACTAGAGGATTGATTTAGCTTAGAACATACTACCCCGTTAAAATCTCCTCCCATAATTAAATTGTCCACTGCTATGTTTTCAATATATTCTTTCAATACTGTATAACACTGTGCCTAACTGTGATGTGGGCCATAGATACAAACAAAAATAAACTCTTGTCTGTCAGACAGGTCTAAAATCATCAAATATCCAACTGTACCTTCATGCATTATTTTTGTACAATAAAGATTTTGGAGTAGTAATTACATTACATGCAACAGAAACTCTGCCAACTCTTTTGTTACAGGTATTTTCCCTCTCCTTTTTGATATGTTTCTGGATATATAAAAATTGGCTTTTTTCCTTTTTTAAATTCTTGAATATTTTCTTCATTTATTTGGAAAGTTTAGTGCATTGATATTCAATGAAAATATATATAAGGAGCTCATAGTTATTATTAATATAATATACGAGAGATATGGGATACTTGATAAAGTGCAACAATCTATTATCCTGCAAATCTTTTCAGAGTAAATGTTACTGCTATTAGAAGAAACTGTTAAAAGAAAAATAAAATAATTAAGTTCACTTCATAGGTATATCTTGTAATTTCTCTTAAGCTTTAACCAATTGTTAAGGCTCCTGAACTGTTTAAAATACTGGCAATATGATCAATATGTTTAAATGAAGCAGATTCTCCAGTTAAAGCTGGATGTTGTAGAATCTAGGTTTGTCAGTTAAAATGGGAAATTCTGATACTTTGCAAGAGTATCTAGATAAATGTAATTGAGAACCATACTTTCATGGCCCTCAATCATTAATTTCCTCTCCCCATACAGATCTTAATCTAATGGGTTGGATCCAAAGGTTCCCTTCTTCCGACGGAGGAAGCTTTCCTCTGACAGAGGAAGAGAATAAAGGTAATAAAGCGAAATTAATGTAATAAAGGTAACTAACATTTCTCTGAATTTATTTAACTTTGTAAGTTAGCACCTATCCAGAAACTGATTTAATCCCTGCTGCAGGGCTGTTTAAATGAATATCTTGTTCTAAACATTGAGAAAGAAAATTTAGGAAATCATTTCCTTCTGCTTCTTCCGGTATCTCATGAAAAAAAATCTGCTTGTTTTGTTCTAGACCTCTTCTAATTTATTTAATCCTAACTTATAGAAATATTCTTTCTTTTACATTTACTTAAAATTTTGGCCAATTAAGTCTGTCCCTTCCTGAAGGCGAAGAGAGAGAGAGAGAGTTTATCAAGATTTAAGCCATATTCACCCATGAAGTATCCAAGTCAACACTAGTGCTAACATAAATTCCATTTCACTAGAATAAGTTAAGGTTTTAGTGACCCATTTCATATAAACAACCCATCATTAACAAACAATGGCTGTTTGTGATTGCACACGAGCAAGCATGCTTCTGCTTTTTGAAACAACCCAGGAACACCCCCGTTTCTGGGTTGTTGTTATGATGTGCAAACCCAACCCTCTGTGTTGTTTAGAGCTAAACAACCCACAGTTTTAACCAATGACTTGTTGTTGGGTTAAAACTCTGGGTTGTTTAACCCTAAGCAACCCAGAGTGCCAGGTCCATATATCTCAACAACAACCCAGGAACAGGGCATTCCAGGGTTGTTTCAGAAAGCTGATTCAAAGTGTAAGTGATGAGCAGAAGATAGGCAGCGTGCTCACTTGCTTCTGTGCACCCACTCCAACTTGTGGGTTCTTTAACTGAGGAATTGCCATTACATGTGAACCAGGTCAGTGATTCCAAAAGAGAAAATGAAGATAATACCCCTGTATCTTCTTTCTTCTTTAGCCATTGTACAGTGTTTCACAATATATATTTTTCTAGCTTAGCCTGCTCTAACGGTACATCCATAAGCTGGGGAAGTAAGATAATAGAGGTTAAACAGATATGGCCTCCTGTAAAATATTTCCGTAAATTATTCTAAACCTCTGTCATAATAAATTCAATAAAATATTACGGTTGATTGATTGGAGCTATTCAGTTTGTTTTTGTATATGAGCCGAAATAGAATTATTAAATATTATACAAAAGAATCAACCAGTCTAATAACATCATATGAACAGTTGATAAAAATAATGAGCAATTCAACAGTTCTAGTCATGTCGGATAATTAAATCATCCTTTGTGACTTCAGATTATCCATAATATTAAACCTGAACAAGAAAAAAAATTGAAATTTCAACTATTTAAGAGATTAACTATATACATTCTTATTACCTTTTTTTCTATCCAAACATTCACAAATAAAAGTCCAAACAAGATGAATGAATAACTTAAGTGCCATTTTACTTCTTTATAACCAAGAAAACAGAAATAGAAATCTAAACAAGGCAAGAAAATAACTAAGGACACAATCCTATGCAGGATTACATAGAAAAAAAGCCCTACAATTCCCACTAAGGCTGGCTGGGGAATGCTGAGAGTTGTATGACTCCCTAAGTGTTACTTCCTTGCATCTAAACCGGGGATGCAGAACCTCAGGCCCAAAGGCCAAAATCAGCGTTCCTGGCATCCCTATCTACCCACTGGCATTCACCAGGGGCATGTCTAGACCTAGGGAGGGGAGGGGGAGGATCTCGCGATATGGTGATCATGAGATCCTCCCCCTCAGTCCACACACAGCTGTGCGACATCCTGGGCATCACTCCTGTTGCGTCAGCCATTTTTTTAAAAGAAAGAAGAGGTAAAACGAAAAGGTAAATAAAAATAACCCACTCCTGCTCCCTTCCCTCCCCCACCCCGCGATGGGCATGGAGCACCTGAGGAGCTCCATGCCCTGTTCCCGGCTCCTTGTGTTTACTCGTGAGGAGCTGGGACAAAACTGGGATGGCCGCCCACACATTCCGCAGTCTCAGGATGATCCCGAGACTGCGGGAAAAGTCAGGATTCAAGCTGTCCCAGTTATCCTGAGGAAAAGGAGGAATCCTCCCTCCCTGCCCCTGGGATCCCCTGTGTGTCATGTGGATGCATAGGGATGATCCCGGGACCATCCCCAGGATAGTGACTCATCTAGACATGCCCCAGGTGTCCATGTCCCTTTCCCCTAGCTCCACCGCCTTTCCCCCAAACACCAATCATTTGATGGTTTTCTGGCTTTTCTGTAGTGTTTTCCCCATTCTAAAATGTCAAAATGCCTCTCCTAAGGCTTAGTTCATGGCAGCAAGAGTTTTCAGCTAAAATCTGCTGGTATCTTTCACCCCCATCCCTGCTGCCTTTAGCCCTGCCACCCGTGGAATGCCCCCCCCCCACCGAGAGCTTCTCCAACATGAACTTTGAGCCTTGGGCTGAAAGAGGCTCAGCACCCTTGATCTAAATAAACCCAACTCATAGGTGAGAGAATAACTAAGTACGTTCAATTTGCTTGCTTATATGCAGGCACACAGACACAAATATTCATTGAAATAAGATGAGACCATAACTAATTGCATTTATATTAATTTATTGTGTTTGAATAGACAAACATGCAAATTCAAAAAAGCAGAAAGATAAATTTAGAAAAGACTTTTTATTTTGTTATAACGAAACAAACAGAGCAGGAGCATATCAGTAACTGGGATAAAATATATCTTCAGTTATTTCATCAATCAAATCCCATAATTTTAAAACTCAAATGTTTTTATTTATTCATTTATTTATTATTTCATCACTCTTAGATCGCCCAGTAATCGGACTTCTTTGAATTAAATACCTTGAATTAAGAAAAATTATTCGACTCCTAAAATATTGGCTCAGGCAATGCCTCTAATCCATTCAGTAATGGGCTGGATGTGGGCCAATAAACTGAAGTTGAATCCTGGCAAGATGGAAGCCCCGTGGGTGAGTGGTTCCCAAGTCTGGGAAATAGGCTCATTGCCTGTTCTGGATGGGGTTGCACTCCCTCTGAAAGATCAGGTTCGTAGTTTGGACGTACTCCTAATCCATCATTGTCTGGAGGCCCAAGTGGCTGTGGTGGTTCGGAGTGCTTTTTACCAGCTTCGGCTAACTCGCCAGCTACGGCCTCTTCTGGACAGGGCTAGCTTGGCCACAGTGGTACAGGCATCAGTATCCTCAAGACTGGATTACTGCAGTGCGCTCTTCGTGGGGTTGCCCTTAAGGCTGCTCCAGAAGCTGGAGCTAGTGCAGAATCCAGCAACTCGGCTGTTCTCGGGAGCTGCCTCTTTTCAGCATATACCTCCTTTGCTGAGGGAATTGTGCTTCTTGCCTCTTGGCTACCAGGCCAGGTTTAAGGTTTTAGTACTAGTGTACAAAGCCCTAAACAACTTGGGACCAGGATACCTTCTCCCTTACCAACCTGCCCGGTCACTGAGGTCATTGGAGGGCATGCTCCTGGTGGTTCCACATGGGCCTTTGGCCCGATTGGAGTCCACCAGGAGAAGAGCCTTTAGTGTGGTGACCCCTTCTCTTTGGAACCACCTGCCCCTGGATGTCAGGCAGATGCCAACACTATGCTGCTTCCAACATCTCCTGAAAACAACTCTCTTTCAGGAAGCCTTCCTCAACTGACCAGCCACTGTTTTTATTGGTCCTTTGTTTTGAATTAAACAATTTTAATTTGCTGTTTTTAATCTTCTTTCTTTTTACTGTTTTATTGCTATATGCACCGCTTTGGAATCTATTTTAGATATGGAGAGGTATATAAATGTTGTAAATAAATAATAAATAATAATGTCTGAATAGCTTATAAAATATATCTTTACAAATACAGTCTGACCTGAAGAGAGTTGGAGTTAACTTCAAATAGTCTGTTACTCATGATTCTTCAGGGTACCAATATAGGGAGACAGGGTGCTCCCAAATTAGACTTTATACCTCCCAGAGAGCTTCAGCTATTGGGTGGTGCAGAAATGAAACAAAATGAAATAAATGTGCAATTGTTCTGCATCATTCATGGAATTTTACAGGGGCTCCAGACATCATTATCACCCACTTGTAACCATCTTGTGTTTTCCCACCACTTTTCCCTTCTTCTTCCAAGAGGAAAGATAAGAGGGAATAGCTACACAATGCCGTCTGATAGTGCTACCACCCCTGTGTCTGAAAGCACTCACTATGTTATGGCTCATAGCCTGTTCCAACGACACTGCTCAAGAAAACTGAGCGCAACATAGAGGTTGGGTTTAGCCTCAAATACCAAACCCCTCTTCGCCCCCACAAAGCACAACAAAATACCCATTTCACAGGAAGAAAACTGACGATGCTCAGAGAAACCCACCCGGTCCCAGAAAGAACACACACAGAGGCAAACCTACCCCCAGACGCCCCGCGGCTGCCTTCTCCCCAAACGTACCCTAATAAATGTGTTAGTCTTTAAGGTCCCACAAGACCATTCGTTGTTTTTCCCTAATTTTGAGTTAGGATACACCTTTTTCTGTAACATTCACAGAATTTTATCTGAAGGAGAGAAGGCTCACCTAGTTCTATTTTTAAAGTAGGGGATGAAACATCATCCACATGGTGATCCTGGCTTCTCTGATCCAATTGTAGAAATGTTCCCTATACTTAAATCGGAAGTTGCTTTGGTTTAATTGTTCATAAGAGAGGCATTTGGAGCAGATTGTTATTAGGTGACCTATATAAATTCTGTAAATACATAACATACATAAATAGAGATAGGTAAGCTCACCCCTGCTCTCCTTGAATTAATCTTGAAGTGACCCATCTCCTTTTCCAAGGAGTAAGAAAGAACGCGGATTATTTCCCAAGCCAACCAAGGCTCAAAAAACAAAACTGCCTCCCAGTCAACTCCTCCCAATTGCCCAAACGCCCTCATCTCCACCTCCCTCATACCACAAATGGACAGGGGGAGAGGTTGGTCTTTCCAACTCTACTTGAGATGTGTAGCGTTGCCTGTGTGCTGCTGCTGCCTCCACCCCTCCACACACACATTTCTAGCCAGCCTCACAAAGGGGAGAGGGCAACTGTTTTGAGTTATTGGGAATTCGTGTAGAGGGTTTTTGGAGGACAGAGAAAACTGGGGGGAAGGGAAGCCAGGAAGTCTTCTCCAGAGATGGATTCAGCACCTTGTAAAGTTCCTTTGTAGAGGGTTTTCAAAGGCCCCATCAGTTCTTTTCTGAGCCCTGCTCAGGGGAATGTCCCTGGCATTTTTATGCACAAATTACTTAAAGATGCCAGTGAAATTTTTGGGGGGAAAAATGTTTTCTGGCTTAGCAATTATGTTGCAATTTTGCCACGGTTTGTGTAGAATCAACATAGTGGTCTATGCATATGGTGTTGTTTTAAATTAGATTTTTATTTTTATTTTTTGCCTTCCAATTGACATCTCAGGAAATTTCTATGAGGGTTGATTTAATATATTCACCACTCAGTCTTATCGACACACATCCTTTGAGGCTGTGTGCATGTCTCTGTGAAGCGGCTGTGTGATAAACGCACTGTGATGTTTGCCGGTGATCATATTTGGCAATCTCAGATAAAGCCACAATTAATGGGTTGGCTGTGGAAGGTTTGGAATTTGTTGACGTACATATTTATTATACATACTGATGTGAAATAGTTGCCCTGGGATGATAAATACCTGCATTCCGGTTAGCAGCACAGAAACTAATTAGTATCTGTTGACTGTGCTCTTACAGTTTTGCAGCAAATACCATGCATAAACATTTCATAAAAATCTGTGGAGAGGGTAGTACAGTTTTCGGCTACATTCCACAAAACGGTGGAAGCCCGCATGCTTGCCTTTAAGCCACTTTAGTTCTATTCAACTCAATGAACTAAGCTGTCTGAAAAGCATGTGGGCCTCTGCTGGCTCAAAGTGATTTGTGAATTGTCCCCTAAAAAATAATCCAGTTATTTTTTTACCAAGGTTTTAACAGCACTGCTTGGTTGCTGAAGAGAGCCCGGGAGAGGAAGCTTGCCAACCGAATGGTAAGCAAGATAGGGCTATTGACTCCAGTTCACACATTGTTGAGAATTAAGCAGAGTAAAATGCAGTGCGCCAAGTCTTTGGAGCACCTGTGCATGGACGTGTGAAATGTTCAGAGGCAATGTGACACAAGGGGCAGCACAACCCAGGCATGCTGCTTTTGCTTAGCAGGCGCTGAATATCCGAAGCAGATACTAGCTTTCGGAGTTACACTTTCGTGATTTTCATTTTCAGCTAACAGAGATTAGCTGCATATGAAGCTGTAAGATTAGCCTGGCAATGAAGTAATGCTGCTCTTGGTCTCAATTTTTATGCAATTCAGCCCAGTCCACCATTTCTTCATGTTTGTTGGAACAATTATTGCTCTTCAATTTTCAGCTAGATAAAACATTGTGTAGTCCTAGTAGATACCAGTGCTGCCAAACTGTCATGTTTCTCAAAAACCTTCCGCCTTCTTGGGAGACAATAAGGACGTCTGCTGTGTAATCCACAGTGCTTTATTCAAGCAATAAACATCTCTTCCCACCTGAAGAGAGTCTAATCTCTAGGATCTTTCCCCCAGGCAAAACTATGCAAACTAAGCGAGACAATTGTCCTTTCAAGAAGAATGGAAAGCCTTTTCCCAAGACATGTTAACTTCAGAGAGACATGTTCTGAGGCAGCTTCTGACAAGATGCGAGCCGGGCTGACTTTCTCTCACTTTCCTTTCGCTCCGCCCGTTTTAGTCGACGGCGTACTCTAGGATCAGCTAACCTGTTGGTGTTCTCTCCTTTGGAAGAATGTTGGCTTCCCACTGACTGTGTATTATTTATTTATTGAAAGTATTACAGTGCCTTTTAGTCACAACCCAGATAACCTAAAAACTTAAAATGCTTAAAAACCAAGCAACACAATTAGGAATAACAGTAATTAGCAATATCATCTGGAAAACTTATCTCTTATCACATATTTTAGTTATCTGCAAGGAAATAATAATAGAGATCTGGGGGACGAAGGTTAAAAGCAGAACTAATATTTGCTATCTTGCATCCCAAATACTTTGCCATACTAGCATGGAGCAATCAACTGTGCATTAATTTTAATAGTATTTTATGGGTGAAGATAGATATAATATTTTAAGTGTATTGCTAGCACATTTTCATATATTTTTTATCCAGCAACAAGCCCTGGGAGAAAAATATAGTGCTGCAAGTTAAAGCAGATAATCTATATTGCTTATTCTGGTGAAGATTGTGATACAGCTATGATTGGCTAGCATCTGTGACTTCATTACCACAACTGTCAATTCCCATAAGAGTATTTCTTAAAATTAATGTAGCCAAAGGATATATGTATAAATAGATGTGTGTCTTTATTTATTTATTTAAGTTGGACAGCTAACCTAATGTATGAGGGTAGGGGCAGAGAACATTCTCGGTATCTGGCAAGCAGTCCAAAGAAAAGTTATACAATTTGTCTGCAGCAACACAAAAAGTGATCCAGGTTGGGTATTGAGCATGTCCTGTTTCTAAATGACTTGGAAATAAAGAGGACTAAAATTGAATAAAAGAAGCATCAAAAAAGTGACTCAGAAAACAGAATATGCAACAAAGGTTCAGCAAGATTTTTAGAAGGAGACAAAATGCCATGCAATGTGCCTAATTCAGCAATGCATATAACTCACAGCCTGAGCCAGCTATCTTAATCTGCAACAACATTGGCCTTGATAAGAAAATTAAATTGTTTTCTATTTGGCTGGAGCTAAAGCTTCCTCTAGTCTCAGATAACTGCCTTATCATGCCTTTCTACTTGCTTTCATTGCTGTCTCGGTATTTGCCTGGCAGATGTCAAAGATAGGACTGTTTCTGGAAAGAACAGAAGACACGGGGGTCAGATAGTCTAGTTATTGATGACATTGCATAAGAACTGTGTAAATTCGTAACATGCATCTTTCCTAATGGAATGAAAATATTTACTACTCCACTAACAGAGAAATCCTATACATGTCTAAACAGAAATAAGTCAGACTGAATTCCGTGTGGCTTACAGCCAGGACAGTGGGTAAGAGGAGGAGGAGGAGGATTTACAATTATATACAACCCCATAGCCAAAGCTCTCTGGGCAGTTTACAAAGGATTGCAGTCCAGTAGCCTTCATTTACTTGATACCAAAATACGCTGAGCTCAGTTACCAGCTTTCCCATTGCCCTTTGTGCCATAGTTCTGGCCGCCATCAGTGGCATCACTAGGGCTGGACTATAATGCACAGATCCAGGGACCCACAGACTGGGGCGCAGGAACAATCCCCTGAGAGGTGGCAATGGCACATCCACTGCACTGCATCAAAGGAAAGTGCTGTGGCGGCAGGCAGGCAGCCAGTCAAGGCTACAGCCCCATGCCATTTTCAGTTAGATCTGGCAAAGTGAGGGGGGAGGATGGAAACAGTGGCGGCACTAGAAAATAATTGAGGGGGGCACAGAAGGGGCAAAGTACACTTCTAGGTGGGCAAGATCTGTCCCATATGTTAAGATCGCTGGATATATATATATTTATATTTCACATTAAAACTTTCTTTCTAAACATATTGGACCTGTTCAGACAACACGATAAGACGTAGTTAGGCTGCTAACCCTTTTGCAGCAAATGGTTAGTGAGCATGTTTAAACCAAGGTTATGTAGCCACCATGGTTAGGAATGGTTCACACACCATGTGAAGTTATGGTTCACATGACACGCTAAGCCATAGTGTTTGGCTCAAAATGCTTAACCTTGGTGGCTTAGTGTGTTGTCTGAACAGGGTCACTATTTCTGAAATAAATGCGAAAATGGTTACTCTAGGCCTACAACTCAGGGGAGATTAATTTTAATTTTGAAAATATTTGAAAATATTAATTTGTGGTTAGAATTTCTTCCCTCCCCCCGCCTTTTTTTTTACTATTAGGTGCCCTGTATGGAAATAAATCAAGTTAATTCTCTCTCCTGCATGTTAGATGTTTCCCCTTTCTGCTCAGTGGATGGCCACTGGTCCATCTTGAAGAGTATATTAGTAGCTGCAAAATGCGTAGACTTTGTTGGCTCAAGAGCTGCATCTGAATTGTAGAAGAGGTACAGAGATGATAATATCTGGATGCACTTGAATATGTGAAAGTGCCTTTCCTTCAAGTAATAACAGAAGTTTTTGGGGAGCCCAGTACAAGCTTCCATCACGGACCACCCTCACACACATACTACAATCTTGATTTGTATTTATGGCAGCATAGTGTGTGTGTGTGTGTGTGTGTGTGTGTGTGTGTGTGAGAGAGAGAGAGAGAGAGAGAGAGAGAGAGAGAGAGAGACATGTACTCACATATATATTGGGCCAATGAATCCTACCAAAAGCACTGGCTCCCATTGTCACTGGGATAAATATCCCTGATTATTAAGGTGTGGTTGTCAGTCTTACACACCAACTTTCTATGCTTCCTGACTATGCACATGAAACTGAGACTGATTGTTCTTGAGAGAGAGTGTGTCACATTGGGAAGTACAAACCTCTTTGTCTCTGGAAGAACATGTCCTGGTTTAAGTGCTAACATGTACACTCACTGTTATGCAGAGAGCAATTAGCTATTCAGAATGCGTCCAGTTCTGCTCTAAGGCTTCTGGTTGGCTCCAGCGATGCTCACAAGATCTGGACAATATAAGAGAAATAAGTTTCCATAAATATCCTCAAGCACAATCTATAGCTTTAGTTTCTTTCTTTTTTTTCTCTGTGGGGTAATGGTATTGCAGACTGGGCCAGGCCTCCTGGACCTCCTGTAAAGTCTGCCCCCATCCTCATGATTGGGCCCTGCTTTTAAATGTTGCTTTCCTCTGTAGTATTTATATTAGATTCATCTTAATTAGTATTCCCTTAAAATTGCAAGCTAGTCCATCCCAGCCAAGGAATGCTGTAGAAAAATGAAGCAAAGTTGTGTTTGTCTGTAAGTTTGCTTGGTGGCCAGAGACATTTTAAGCATCAAGACTGGTTCAGACAGTGAAGGCTGGTGGCTCCAATTTTGGTGGCATAGTCAATCCATTCAGTCACAACCAGCCAGAACTCTAAAGGAGCTGTCCAGTGTGCTGAATCTATTTTGTTGTTTTGAGCAGGAGCCCACAGAGCCTTGGGCTTACATGCTGCCCATCCCCTTCACACCTAAGGAGAGAAGATTTAAAACTTCCATTCCTGATTTTCAAGCAAGCTTTCTCGTTCATCCAAACTCAGGAAACTGTCGTTTGTACAAACCATAGCTAGGAATATGGAAAGCTGCCTTATGCCACATCAGAGCACTAGACCACCTCTTTTAGTACAGTCTACACTGTGGCTTTCTGGGTTTTCAGACAGGGGTCTTTTCTCAGCTCTCCCTGGATATACCAAGAATTAAACCTAAGTCTTTAGCAAGAAAAGATTGGCTTCTGTGACTGAACTATGGCCTACCCCAAGCCAGCATATGCAACCACAGTCTGAAATAATGAAATGGGAAACTGTGACTTATAAGAAACCAGTAACTCAATTTTTACATCTTTTCCCCTTGCACACAAAGGATAGCGGGAGGGAGTGTGCAATACTGTGGTGTGTCCTGATTCACGCTCATAATACCAAACCTTGGTTTATTGTACATAAAAACCAGGCCTCAGACTCTTGTTGCTCAGGCTCCAGAGCATTCTGAAACTCATTCATCATCTAGTGTAGTGGCTAAAGTGTTGGACTGGGAGTTGGGAGATCCGGTTCTAGTCCCCACTTGGCCATGGAAGCTCACTGGGTGACTTTGGGCCAGTCACAGACTCTCAGCCCAACCCACCTCACAGGGATAAAGTGGGGGGGAGGAGGATTATGTACGCCGCCTTGGGTTCTTTGGAGGAAAAAAGGTGGGATATAAATGTAATAAATAATAATAAATAAATCACTTCCATGGGTTGGATCCAGATTTAGGGCATATCTACACCATAGGGTGTAGAGAGAGGGAGGGGGGACGATCCCAGGCTTACCTGCTTCAAAGGATTGTCCCTGGACAATGGAGGGATCATCCCTGCTTGCTCCCGGGATCCCCTGTGCATCATGTGGATGCACAGGGACGATCCAGGGACAATCCTGGGGAAAAGACATGTTGTAGACATGACCTTAGTCATCTGTAAAGTAGTCACATTGAAATCAATGGGACAAGTCAGTTAGAACTAACTTAAGCCCCATTTATATCAATGGGTCTACTTTACACATGACTAAGTCTGGATCCAAACCCATGTTGTCACTAACTAAACAAGCAGAAGACAATGTTCATTCATATTAGTTGTGAATTATGTTGTTATGTTAATGATGGAAGTATGAAGAACTATATAAGTAGTAGGGTCTTTGTCCAATTGAGTTTACCATCTGTCTAAATCCCTGTCCACTTGATATAATAAAGTTCATTCTGGGATACCTGTTCAGAATATGTCCCTCTCATTTCATTGCATTTGTGACTATAAATCAGAACAGTACTTTAATTAGAACATTTAGGCTAATGGAAACTGAGCATGCTTAACCCAAAGCATAGGGTGATAAAAATGAATGCTTGGCAGTAGTCAAGAAAAATCTTTGGTATTTAAACCAACGATTCTACCCAGCTTCAATTTCTTTATCCAATAGGGTTTATCTTCCTTTTTTGTTTTTATCTTGTTTCTCCCTAATCATTGAACGCAGCTGTGTTTAATGAGATGGAACTCTAATAAGTCAATTTGATGTTACCTGCATAATTAGAAAAGGACCTACAAGCTATATGAGTGCAATTAACTGTTTCGATGGGATATAGACTTCTAAAATATGGGATGTGTGTGACTGAAGGTAATCTCATAAAGCAAAGAGACGAGGGCTAATGTATTGTTTAGTGTATAATAAATTGGACAGAAAATGATGCTTAGCAGAAAACAGACACGATATAGACTAGACCTTTGAATCTAATTCTGCCCCTGAAATAAAAGCTGACTGAATATGTTGACATACAGTAATGGAGTCGTTTCACAGGAACTGACAGCTACAAAATTAGTATTGTTGGATTGTCAAGGTTTGTGTTCTAGATTCCAGCCTACATTTTCAAAATGCAGGCGCACTTTTCAAGGATGGAATGGAAAGTCTCCCTGCAGACTTTTGCTCTCATGTCCCCTGCTTAAGGGCTGTACGTATCTAATTTTTGTACACTGTGCACTGTATTGCATGTTAACCTCAGGGCTAGACAGGGTTGCAGGTCATTCATGATGTATGGCAGGGAAAATGGTAAAACAGAACAGGGACGATTCGGGTGGGAACCCAAAGACCTCTGTTCAGTTCTCTCTTCTGCCACAAACCCCATGAATTAATCATTAAAATGATATTGAACTTCAAGTTCTGTTCTATAAATGGTATAATAAATCACTTGCTTGCATACTTTTTGTAGAGATAAGTACTGTTAAGGAGGATTGTTAGTTATTTGGTCAAGAGAGCATTGCTGTTCTCCAGAGTGTGCAACTGGAAATGAGGAAACAGTGCGATATGGCTGCAAGAAAGGCAAATGCTATTTTGGGCTGCATTAATAGAAGTATAGCTTCCAAATCACGTGAGGTACTGGTTCCTCTCTATTCGGCCCTGGTTAGGCCTCATCTAGAGTATTGCGTCCAGTTCTGGGCTCCACAATTCAAGAAGGATGCAGACAAGCTGGAGCATGTTCAGAGGAAGGCAACCAGGATGATCAGGGGTCTGGAAACAAAGCCCTATGAAGAGAGACTGAAAGAACTGGGCATGTTTAGCCTGGAGAAGAGAAGATTGAGGGGAGACATGATAGCACTCTTCAAATACTTAAAAGGTTGTCACACAGAGGAGGGCCAGGATCTCTTCTCAGTCCTCTGAGTGCAGGACATGGAATAACGGGCTCAAGTTAAAGGAAGCCAGATTCCAGCTGGACATCAGGAAAAACGTCCTGACTGTTAGAGCAGTACGACAACGGAACCAGTTACCTAGGGAGATTGTGGGCTCTCCCACACTAGAGGCATTCAAGAGGCAGCTGGACAACCTTCTGTCAGGGATGCTTTAGGGTGGATTCCTGCATTGAGCAGGGGGTTGGACTCGATGGCCTTGTAGGCCCCTTCCAATTCTGCTATTCTGTGATTCTATGATTCTTCAATAATTCTTGCTTTTACTTTCCACTGCACTTCCAGACTGTTGCCTATTTCTCCTTTTCATTCCATGTCTCAGTTGTTTACTGGTTTCTCTCCTTAGTCCCATCTCTTAATTCAGTATGCTTTTGTTGAAATCATCCTTTCTTCCCTTTCTCTGAAGGTGTCTTACACCTCTGAGTGCTAAGTCCATGTCACTTTCTATGCCAACTCCAAACCCCCAATAATTCAAAGTCTCTCTCCTCTTTCTCCTTCCCTGAATATATCTCATGATATTCTCAGCTTCAAGCATATTCATCTGTCCATAACCACGCCCCCATGGAGAGTCTAGTCACGCATACCCGCACACTCTTTGTACTCCCAAAGAGCAGCAATACATAGCATAAAGCCCAATTTATTGGATTAGGTGACAGTCATAGGATAGTGAGCTGGCAAAAGCTGGTGAAGTTGTTGGACTTTGGCTGGGGAGATCTGAGTTCACCTCCCTGATCATCCATGACTTGTCTGGGTGACCATGGATAAATCACTGGGCCTGTTCAGACAACTCATAAAGCCATGATTAGGCCACTAATCCTTTTGCATAAAATGGTTAGTGAGCATGTTCAAACCATGGTTATGTAGCCACCATGGCTAGGAATGGTACACATGACACACTAAGCCATAATGTTTAGCTCAAAATGCTTAACCATTGTGGCTTAGTGTGTTGTCTGAAGAGAATCATTGTCTGAGCCTGGCCTACCACACAGGTTTATTATGAAAATAAAGTGGGGTAACCCACACTCATGTATTCCACCTTGAACTCATTGGAGGAAGGGCAGGCTACAAATGTGAGTAACATTAAAGCGCTGTGTGGAACCCAGCCTGCCAATTCACATGTGTGTGAGGCACATTTTGAACGGTTTACAAGAGATTGTAAAACATTTGTGTTACATTCTAATATAACTTTAATATAAAGAACAGACACCTTCATGTCTTCTAAAATGAGGCAGGAAAGGCTCCTCATAGGTAAATGCGTTGCCCTGTCACTCCAGCAGATGACTTTGCCATACATGCTCTGAAAAAAGTCCTGGAACTTTGCTCCTCTGCATTCTTTCTCTCTCTGCTACACTCTGGCCTCAGCTAGACCTCCCTGGTGTAGCGCAACAGAGGGGTGGAGATCTCACGATATTTTTATCATGAGATCTCCCCCTCTGTTTACCACGCGGCGTGCGATGACCACGGAGGGAGAAGATGTCGCGCCCACCATTTTTTTTCTTTGTTAAAGAAGAAGAGCGCATGAACTGCACAAAAGGTAAGTTTTTTAAATTTTAAATTACTTTCCCTGCTCCCCCCACCCCACCCCCTGTGCGCGGGTCCCAGCTCCTCATGAGTAACCACAAGGAACTGGGACAAACCGCGACACCTACACACACGTTCTGCGGTCTTGGGATCATCCTGAGACCGTGGAAAAAGCACGGTCGAAGGGGAAGAGAAGATCCCAGGACAAGGGAGGGATCATCCCTCCCTGCTCCTGGGATCCCCTGTGCGTCATGTGGGATTTCACCCCATCTAGCTATGGCCTCAATTGCCTTCACGTCCTGCTTGTGGGCTTCCTGCAAGCATCTGATTGGCAGCTATGGGGAACAGGATGCTGAACTAGATGGACCTTTGGTCTAATCCAGCAATGCCCTTCTTATGTTCATTCTACTTATAAATACCCACCATGAGCTCATGGCATCCATAAGTCCTTTCTCTCAAGTGAGACTCTGACCTCTTTTGTCAGCTACCATTTAACACACACACACACCCTTTTCTTCCCCATTCTAATTACTTTTCCATTCTAATCTCTGCCCAGTTCTTCCTATCTTCCTTATATGTTAAGCTTGGTAGGGTGAGATTGTATTATTTCCTTCTTCTGCACAGCACTGTTGTGGCTCTAAATAAAGGATGAATAGGAGGAGGAAACTTCATGTGGTCTGCATAACCTCTACAGTAAAAAACAAGAAGAAAAGTACTTTTTTCACGATGACAGTAAAGTATGCTTTGAATAAAAAGCCTCCTTCACTTCAGCAGGCAAGGCCAGACATATTGCAAGCTGTCAATGTTCTTACATTGTTTTTCACTTCTGACAACAACAAAAATACCTTACATAAACCCATTTGTATGCATCAGATGTCAGACTGAAATGCTCAGTGACAAAAGCAGACCGTGTAGCCATATGTTGTAGCACAGCAGCATGTTATAGTCCATTAACACCCTTTCACCACTACAAAAAAAGCTGTAAAGATAAATGTTATCTAAAAACGTCCTGCTCCCAGAGTGAAATAAGGATAAGGTGTTCTTAAATTAAATATGAGGAGGATACAGTCTGTTCTCAGCAGTCTCCAGCAAATCCAACTTCTTTCTTGAACTCTGGTGCCCACTTTCTTCACCATTAAAGAAACTGCAGGGAATGTTCTGTAGGAGGTCACCAGAGAATGTGGCAAAGGGTTCCCCTTGCTTTTTTCTTCTTTTCTGGTGTTGCTATTGCTCCTCCTCCTCCTCCACTTCTTCTTCTTCTTCTTCTCCTTCTCCTTCTCCTCCTCCTCCTCCTCCTCCTTCTTCTATTTCTTTTGTGTTGCAAAGCTTCCCCCTCTCCCCTCTGGCAAATTTGGCCCTTTAGAGCTTAGCCACTTAATGAATGAAGCAGAGTAGCAATGTTGTGTTCTTAGTTCATTCTTGCTTGGGCATAAAATGGTGTTTGGATTGAGAAAATGGAAGTTGCCCCAATTTATCCAGTGTTCATAAGAAATATACCAGGTGGCTTTGGTATGTTACATTGGCTTGATTTTATTTTCCTTTTCCTTTTTGGGAAATGTTGCCTGCAAGTTACCCAGTTAAGGCCCAATCTACACCAAGCAGGATATAACACTTTAAAAATGATATGAAAATGGTATATGTAATGTGTCCTGGGCCTGAACAGTTGTCATAACCATTATAAACCGTTATAAGCAGTAGTGTAGATCCTGCCTTGGTAAGAAATGTACCAGGTGGCTCTGGTATGTTACATTGCCTTGATTTTTCCTTTTCCTTTTTGGGAAATGTGGTCTATGGATTTCAAATTCCCTCTCCCTTTTCTCTTATGCTTCTTTCTCTTAAATAATAATAATAATAATAATAATAATAATAATAATAATAATGTTAATGTAATTTACAGTGGAAACGCAGAGATGTCTACTCAAAGTCAGTCCGACTAACTTCAATAGGGCTTATGCTTAGGTAAATATGTATCAGATTGTAGCTTTATGCTGCAATCTCAAACAAACTTGCCAAGGAGTAAGCTCCATTGGATGTAGTAGGACTTGTTTCTGAGTAAACATGCAGAGGATTGCACTATTCATTTATTTTTAAATATTAATAACATATTTTGTTTTGTTTTAAAAGAAAGGAAAATCTGACACCCCAAGCCTCAGAGTAATGATATTGGAACAGGACAGTCTGGATGATCAGATATTTCTTCATTTCTTAAACGTTAGTGCTACTATGTAAAATGAATAAATAAACACCAAAAAATTTAATTAAAAGAGATGTGTAGTGCTCCAATATTCAGAGTGGGATGGGATGTGGTGACATAGCCTCCAACATTTCAGAGATTAAATTAGAGACATCCCTGCACATGAGTGAGTGGGGAGGAGTCTTGCATGTTATTTATTTATGTTATTCATAAATCTATATTCTGCCTTTTTTCATATTACAAGGAACGCAAAGCAGATTACATGATTCTCCTGCTCTCCATTTTATCCTCACAACAGCCCTGTGAGGTAGGCTAGGCTGAGAGTCACTGACTAAGCCAAAGCTTCATGGCCAAGTGGGGATGAGGACCCAGGTCAATATAATTCAGGCTCAAAACATGCTATAAGCAAAAAGCAAGCAGGAAAATGAACAACATGTAGATGACACCAAATGACCATAGCACTGAGGCAAACTACAGACTACAGCAAATGCACTATTTATTTATTTGTTTGATTTACCACATAATTGTCAAATGACCTTGGGGCAGTTTACAATCAGAAAACTAAACCAAACAACAACAACAAAATAACCAAACTAAAAATACAACCATAAACGATCAAAATAGTATTTAACATTAAGAAAAAAAAGTTAAGCAATAGCTTAGAGTTTAAACACCTGTTAGAAAAGGAATGCCTTAAAATGGTGTCTAAATGTACACAGTGAAAATGGAAGGGCATTCTACAGATGGGGCTACTACAGAGAAGGCTTTTTCATTTGTAGCCACATACTACTGGCACCAGAGAAGAACCTCCGAAGATGATCTTAGCAACCCTGCAGGAACATATAGGAGAAGGTGCTAAGGCATTTTGAGCTCACCAGCACTTTGTACTGGGCCCCAAAACTGACTGGCAACTGTATTTTGCCAGATAGTATTTTGCCAGTTGCTTCTTTATTTTTAGATGTTATTGCTCACATTTTCCAGCTCAAGAACACTGAGGCACGGCTGCATGTGACATAAGAACATCAGAAGCACCAGGCCGATTAAGACCTAGGGTCCATCTAGTCCAGCACTTCTGTTCACGCAGTGGCCAACCAGCTGTTGACATTACCATTATCCATCAGTGAATCCAAGGGACAGAGCTCCTAGATGGCAGTAACAGAAATTCGAAAGTAATAAAGATGAAGATAATAAAGAGAGTGTTTTTAAACATGGGCAGTGTGCTTCCTTCACCGGTATAAAGTAGCATCCAAGACTCTGGCTCAAAGGGAAAAGGAGGCAGCCTGGATCAGGAGGTGCAGAGAAGAGAAATCGAATCATATCAAATGTAGCTGCTCCCTTAGTAGGGCCAGCTGAAGGCCTTTGCTGCTTGAGACAGAGCAGTATGGTCCTCAACACACCCACCTCAAAGTCAAGGTACATGGAATCTGAGGCTAGTTGGTTTAGGGAGAAAATCTCACAACTCTCCCTCCCCCATCCTCACAGGAAAATTAAATAATAATAATAATAATAATAATAATAATAATAATAATAATAATTTTATAAAACTAGCAACTTGCTGCCCTTTGATTATATCCCAAATCCTCTGCCTGACGCAGTTGCCTCACTCTACCTAACAATAGGAACAGCCCAGTTATTTTACCCAGGACACAACTTTGAAAAATCTAATGGTCCCAGCTGAATCAGGACAATGGTTGACCACTCTGCTGTTTAGGCAATGAAGCGCACTATGATCAGCCCAGCGAAGTGTAGCTGTAGGTGTGCTGTCTGAGGTAAAAGAGGGGCCTAGCCTGGGATTTGTACTCCTGTTGAACTGGATATGCAGTGCCACAGAAGACATTGAGGCTTGGCATGGGATACGGCTCCGTGGCTGTGGCAGAGGAAGTTGTAAGGAGCTCTAAAGCACCCTTTTCCAGCCTGGTGCCTTCCAGATGTTTTGGACACCAACTCCCAGCTTGCTCCATTCCTCAGCCATGGGGCTTCCCACAAAATGCTGGCAGCAAAATAATGCAATGACACTGTCTGAAAATGTTTCTAAACGTTTACACATAACAGTATTTCCAGTTGTAGTCCAACGCATCTGGAGAGGGCTGCCTGCAGGGCATGTGGTTGGAGAAGGCTGCTCAGAAGAGCCCTAAGGCCCTGCTGAGAGTCGAGTGAGAGTGCCGCTTGCGAGGCATGGCATATGGAGAATGGGCCATCCTGGAGTGAACTGCAGTATGACAGCTATGTTGAAGGAATTACCAAGCTTGGCCAGTTACACTGACTACTGGAGTGGATCGAAGCTGTAAGAAGTACTTGAGCATTCTTGGTCTTGGGAAAACACTTTCCAGCACTCACCTCTGGTGGCATCAAGGGATGATTCTGCCATGTGTTAACTGTGTTTAGGCTGCTATCCGAACCCTTTGCCAATTCTCTTTCCCCCTTTTTGGTCTGTCATGTGACCACTGCCTTTGCTTCTTACTTATTTCAAAAAATTTCATGCACGAACATTTTTTAAAAGCTTTTCATGTTGTGCCATTGTATTATAATAATAATAATAATAATAATAATAATAATAAATGTATTTCTTACCCGCCTCTCCTTTTAGATCGAGGCGGGGAACAACATTAGAACAGGAATCAATACATCTTAAAAATTCATGATTTAACATTGATCTGGATAGGCCTGCCGGAAAAGGCTAGTCTTTAAAGCTGCCTTAAAATCACACATAGAGTTAATTTTACGAATCTCCTCCGGCAGGCCATTCCACAATCTGGGGGCGACAGAAGAAAAGGTCCTCTGGGAAACTGATGTCAGCCTAGTTTTAGCTGACTGAAGTAAGTTCACCCCAGAGGACCTGAGTGTGCGGGACGGACTATATGGGAGAAGGCGATCCCGCAAGTAACCTGGACCCAAACCATTTAGGGCTTTAAAGGTAATGACCAACACTTTGTACTTTGCCCGGAAACTAATTGGCAGCCAGTGGAGTGATTTTAATGTTGGTGTAATGTGGTCACCCCTAGGTGTACTGGTGACCAACCTGGCTGCCATATTTTGAACTAGTTGAACTTTCCGAACTAGGTACAATGGTAGCCCTATGTAGAGCGCATTGCAGAAGTCAAGCCTTGAGGTTACCAGCGCGTGCACTACTGTCTTTAGGTCTTCTGACTCTAAGAAGGGGCGCAGCTGGCGTATCAGCCGAAGCTGATAGTAGGCACTCCTGGCCGTCGCATCTATCTGGGCTGTCATTTGGAGTGACGGATCCAGGAGCACCCCCAAACTGCGAACACAGTCTTTCAGGGGGAGTGTAGCCCCATCCAGAACTGGCTGACACACCTCCAAACCTAGGTCAGAGCCCTTGACAGCAAGCACCTCTGTTTTGTCTGGATTCAGCTTCAGTTTGTTTTTCCTCATCCAGCCCATTACTGCCTCCAAGCATTCATTCAGAGGAGACACACTGTCCTTAGCTGATGCTGTTACTGAAGGCATAGAGAAATATATTTGGGTGTCATCAGCATACTGATAGCACCCCGCCCCATGCCTCCGGATGATCTCTCCCAGCGGTTTCATGTAGATGTTAAACAGCATTGGGGATAGGATGGCACCTTGTGGTACGCCATACAACAGCTCCTTTTTTGAGGAGCAACTATCCCCCAGCATCACCATCTGGAATCTACCTGAGAGGTAGGACCGGAACCACTGGAGCACAGTGCCCCCGATTCCCAAAGCTCTCAGGCGTTCCAGAAGGATACCATGGTCGATGGTATCGAAAGCTGGTATTATTCCAAGGCCTGCATTTTGGGGGACTCCCATGGCTGAAGAATGGCCCAGGTGGGGGCGGGGGGTCACCTGGAGGATGTCTTATGGTTGCAAAGGAGAGGGGTACAACCAAACACATGGAGATGAGTAGGTAATTTCTTCAAATGCTTCAGCTAGTGTGCAACTCTACATAGACTCAGGGCATGTCTACACCAGGGATGGGGAGGGGGAGGATCTCATGATATGCTGATCACGAGATCCTCCCCTTCAGTCCACATGCAGCGTGGGACGTCCAGGGAGGAAGGAGGATGTCGCACCCACCATTTTTTAAGAAATAAAAAAGACAGGACCTGGAGCGCACCAGCACTCCAGCGCTTTTTTTTTTTAAAAAAAATTATTATTATTATTATTATTATTATTATTATTATTATTATTATTATTATTATTTGTTACCTGCCTCTCCCTCTGGATCGAGGCGAGGTACAACACAAATAAAAACACCATAAAATACATAAAACTAATTCAAATATTTAAAACCAGTGCCCCGACCCCGCTCCTCTCCCCACCCCGGTGGGCACAGAGCACTTGAAGAGCGCTTTCCTCGAAAGGAGCCGGGATGAAACTGGGACAGCCACCCACACCTCCTACAGTCTCAGGATGATCCCGAAACCACAGGAAAAATCGAGCTAAAAACCATCCCGGTTATCCCGGGAAATGGAGGGATCATCCTCCCTGCCCCCAGGATCCCCTGCACGTCATGTGGATGCACAGGGATGATCCCAAGGATAAAGCATAGTGTAGACATGCCCTCAGCCTCTGCTTGACTTCGATCACTAATTAGTTATGTTTTGTCAGCTGTACCTGATCTGTTTGAAGAAAGGATATCTGCACTCAGGATGTATAAGATCAGTTGGTAGACTTGCCTTTTGTGCAGAGTTACGGGCAGGATTTGTGGATTTAGTCTGGACTCTTTTCTTCTTCTTTGATATGTAATTAGGGCCTTACACTTCACAGACTGGCTTTGCATCTGTTTCACCAGTTTCTTCTCTCCTTGAAAGATTAAAGCTGTACCACGGGAGCAAAATAAGCCTCCTGTGCCTGAGCAGATCTCTCACAAGCGAAGAAATGTATATGGCGCACGAGTGGGTGTGTTTGTGCATACATGCTCCTGTCAAGTGGATTCCAAATGGTTGTTTTCTGAGTTTCAGTTTCAGATTGCAGAGTAAACCTACCCATAGAGTGGGGGTGCAGAGCTCTATTGGGGGGGGCTGAATTGCCCCCCACTGCATCTTTACATAGGTGGACTATGTCAGTGGGTATAACCACACCCTCTTACATCAATGCCCATCTGATTTTGTCTCCCTCCGTGCCTTTCCCAGCTCCAGCCAATTCCTGAGTTGCTTTGCACAGTGTTTGACGTGAAGACACAATGTGCAAAGCTACTTGGCCAATACTGGGAAAAGCGACTGTTCCACTCAGCATTGGCTGAGTCCCGAGTGGCCACATGTTCCCCATCCCTGGCATATAACAGCCAAACAGGACCTCCCGAAACTTCACATGCCACATATTCTTGACCGGCCATTCAGCCTCACCAAGATACATGGTTCATAGCTAAAAGGGTGATTACTTTATTGCAATTGCTTTTGAAACTGTGTTCCCTGTGGTTCCCTGAAGCTTAAGAGAGATTCCTGAAAGAGAAGATCAATAATGCAGACAAGCTTATCTGAAAAACAGCTTGTCCTCTGTTATCGATTTCCCCCAGCAATGTATAGGTACAGGATAACATTGATGTCTTCCAGGCTAAACTTGTAATACACACATGGCAGCAGGTGCAACAGGCCTGGCTAGTTTGCCATATGAGCTGGGGCCATTTCTACACCTGCCTTTTCCCCTGGGATCGTCTCAGGATCATCCCTGTGCATCCAAATAACACACAGGGGATCCTGGGAGCAGGCAGGGACAATCCCTCCATTTTCCTGGGACAATCCTTAGGTGTAGAAAGGGCCTGAGTGTCTACCCTAGAATATGCCCTGTGCTAATTTCTTTGCTATGCACTGTAGTTCTATGGCAGATGTGTCCATGTGCAAAGGCAGAAACTTTGAGCATCATCAGTCAAGGGGAAATCGTGTTTCCTTACTGTTGTTTTCTCCCACTTCTGTCCCATGATACTTCCTCTGTCTTCACACAGGGGAAGAAAGAAAAAGTAAACAATGACCACGTGGCTCGTTTAGTGGCCATTTTTATCACGCCGCTTTTCCTGCGCACAGCAGGAAATGGTGGCCCATTCCATTGGGGGAAAAAACACCCAGATTTAAAGGGGTCTATATTGTGACGGAAAGAAGGCAAGCCGGATCAGGAGATGCATGGGAGGCGGACGACGACGTCGAAATGACCCACGAACATCCATAAGTGGGGAATAACGAATGTGTGATAAAATGCTCATCTGATGACCCCTTATAAAAAACATTGTTTTCTAGTGTAAACTTTATTGGAAGGTAACCTCATAATTGGCTTCCACTGATTGGGCCATGGCTGAACACAACAATATTCTTGGAAGTTGAGTAAGACTGTTGAATAATACAGTTGTACCGCATTGAGTTTATATAATGTTTTCAATTTTAGTTAAATTTTTACAGCCCAAAGTATGCCCTTGAAATATTTGGAAAAACAAAATACAATGCAAATAATTTCAATCAATAGGGTTTTGATATGTATTTTTTCCCATTCTCTCCCACTTACCTCAGACATAATCTACGTGCCAATGCTTAAACAACAAGGGCATATGAATAAATGACACTTAATTAAAAATATGGTTAGATCTTTTTATAACCATTTTATTTTTATCCTCTACAGAATAAGAAAATGTGATTTAGTTAAGAATCTTATTATTTTTGTCATTGTTACCATGTGGGCATATTAATTGGACCCACCATTTGCAAAATGCCCTCATGTCATTGCGAACGCAAACAAAATGTGTCACTTTTAGATTAAGACCAGATGCCTCTTTGTTCTGAAGGCTTACTTTTCTGATGATGCTGTCAGAAGGAAGGCATTTAGAGACCGAAAGAGTGAGTTAGTTTTGGCAGATGGCATTACAATTCAAATAAAGGAAAATAAGCTTCCAAATGCATGCATCCTTCCTTGTCATTCAAATGCATGGGGATTGTTCAACATCATTTCTAAACTCGGAATGACTCAGTCCAAGTGCCTTCATAAATATAAGCATTGCTGTTCTCTCATGATGAGGATGAATCCGTTATGACTGTTAGTTGTTGTCTGGCAGCAGTAATACGCAACTGAAATAAATCTTATATATTGTGAAACAAACAAAGCACATTTCAACATGTTTGTTTTAAAGGATCTGCGGTAAAATAACAAAAATATCTTACTCTGCAAAACCTTGATGGGGTGGAGGCTGAGGAAATAACCAACGGTATAAATGTACAAGAGAATTATCGTGATGGGATCGTAATGATCAAATTTATGTTAGCTTACCCAGGAAGGGATTAATTAACCTACAGTTTTCCAGGTCATGAGCCTGGTGCATACCACTGCTGCTTTGCATAATCACCTCTGATGATGTTCAAACCCAGAGCCTTGCTAGACCTACCTGAAAATCCAGGTGTGTGGAGGAGCCAGCCCGTGCTAGAAGTAGTGCGGGCTGTTGCTCCTATCCACACATCAGACACAACAGGGTAAAGGAAAGCCCTGTCACGTCGGCCATTTTGTTTAATATCTTAATGGGGCCGGGTGCGCAGGAGTGCTCCAGCGACTAAGGTAGGCGTGTGTGTTTTTTAAAAAGGGGGGTTTCCCGCTCCCCCCTGCCCCCGATTTACCCACCCTGGCCGCATCCCCCCCGTGATCTCCGATTCCACCCCCCGCCCACGATCTCCAATCCCCCCCAACCGCGATCTCTGATTCCCCCCCGGCTCCGTTTCCCCCCATCCTCCCTGGCTCCGATTCCCCCCATCTCCCCACCCTGCCCTGATGGCCACAGCGCTCCTGAGGAGTGCTGCATGCCGTCCACCGCTTTTCCCGGCTACTCGTGAGTAAATGCAGTAGCCGGGAAAAGCGGCGAACCGGTCTACACACCCACGGTCTAGGGCTCAGCCCAAGACCGTGGGAAATACCGGGCCACAAGCTGTGCCGGTTACCCCAGGGCAAGGGAAGTTTGACCCCGCCTGAGCCCAGGATCCCTTGTGCGTCATCTGGACACACAGGGACAAGCCCGGTCCTTGCACTGGGCTAACCCATTATCTAGCAAGGCCCCCAGACACTGGGTTATTTGTGGATTAAGCAACCCAGAGTTAAATTGACCAGGCAAACCATTGCTAATTCACATACAATTTCATGCTGTTATGTGTGAATTAGGTCAATGGCGGTGAGACTTTATTTTAAAAATGGGAGTGGCTACATCTAGTGAAGTGGCCCTGCTCATTTTGTGTTAAGCCCGTTTTTCACTGCATGGTGTATTCATCCATGCTACAGCAAGGGCGAGTCTACAAATGATATATGGCTTACTGCTACATGCACTCCAGGCAAAAATTATATTTTATGCATCAATCACACATTGCATTGTATGTGCTTTTCCAGATGCAGACATTACTCTCCATGTCAGAAAAGCTAACGTCTGAGAAGCCTTAAGGGAGTGATTCAAAATGGCTGCTTCAATTACTGCAATTCTATTGAAATCAACACAGTAATGTTCGTGTAAATAGCCACGTAGTCACACTTTAAAAGTTTTTAGAATATCGTACTTCAAAATTACTTCAAAACCCTTTAGAAGAAAACACATAGATAGCAGTGTTGATTAAAATATGAAACATCAGGATAATGAAGAAATACATGGAGATGTTTCCATAGCAAATACAACTTTTTTAAAAATGGAGAACTGATCGGGAATTTGTGAAATGGGAATTTAAAACAGTGACTGGGTTTGAACAACATGATAACCGGTGAGTTAAATAGTCAATGGTGAGTTAAAGAGTAAACAGTTGGTTATTGTGTCGTCAGTCAGGACTTTTTCACACCTTGGTTGGTTATCCAGCCGAAATAACTAACGTAAATAACCAACGTTGTGCAGAGCTGATTATTTGAACAACCTATTTGAACAACCATTAGTTATCGTATCATCGTGTGTTGGGCACTGTTAACTATTTTGTCACACACGGTTGATTATTTTCAGTGACTACAGAGTCCCCTGGCAAAGGCAACCAAAGTGGCAGCTGCTGCTCTGGTCCAGCTGGCAGAACTTGCAATGGCTGATGGGATACCAGCAGGAAGAGAGGGCGGAGAATGTTTCAATCAAACACACCGTTGACTAATAGTCAACTCAATGCTGGCCATAACCCACACCACGGTTGATTATAATCATGTTATTATTATTATTTATTTGTTTATATACCACCATCAATGTACATGGTGTTGTACATAGTAAAAGAATAAAACAGCAACACCCTGCCACATATGCTTACATTCTAATAAAATAATAAAACAATAAGAAAGGGAAGAGAATGCACCAAATAGGCACAGGGGATGATAAAACTAACAGTGTGAAAGTAAGAACAAAGTCAGGTTCTAAAAGCTGTAGAAAAAAGAAACGTTTTCAATTGAGCTTTAAAAACAGTAATTGAACTCGTGAACCGCAAATCCTCTGGAAGAGAATTCCAGGCGTAAGGGGCAACAAGAGAAAATGGACGAAGCCGAGCAAGAGAAGTAGAGACCCTTGGGCGGGTAAGAAACATGGCATTCGATGAGTGAAGAGCACGAGCGGGGCACTAGTGTGAGATGAGAGAAGAAAGATAAGAAGGAGCTAGACTGTGACAAGCTTTGAAAGTCAACAGGAGAAGCTTATATTGGATTCTGAGGTGAATTGGAAGCCAATGAAGAGATTTCAGAAGTGGAGTAACATGGTCAGAGCGATGAGCCAAGGAGATGATATTAGCAGCAGAATGGTGAATAGAAACCAACGAACTGATGTGAGAAGAAGGAAGGCCAGTCAGAAGAAGGTTACAATATTGTGTGGGGAGTACCTTCTCAATAATCAGCCGTGGAATTGACTATTAACCCACCATTGATTATTGTGTTGTCAGAACACAGCCAGTGTCTTGCCACATGAACAACTACATTGGTTAATTTTGCTGTAAAACAAGTGAAGCCTCCTCTTGTGTGCCTGGACTGGTGGGGAATTATGGTGGGGACATTTTCCATGGCACTGCTTCGGTTAGTTCAGGTGCATCTTCTTTTATTTCATTGTTATGGGGGATATGTGTTGGTTCTCATCATAGTTGTGCCCAGGAGAGATTTTCAATGCCTTGGTATGTAGATTTGGAGAAGATTCTTCTGTGTTTTGTTTGCTCCACTCATGCAAGAGCTCTCTGCTCAATTTTCCCCAATTCCCTTCTACCACTTCAGCCTTCCATGCCCTAGTTCCAGGCCGTGAGATTCTGGTGGTTCTACTGACACTAAAGAGGAGCTTTTCAAGATTGTAGTGTGACGGAACAGGCAGCAAACCCCTATTGTTCTGTACAGCATCATGAACATTGATGGCGCTATATAAATAATAATAATAATAGCAGACTTCCACTCCTATAACTCTGGATCCAGCCCCATGTGATTTTTAATGCACATCTTCAAGTTCCACAGAAAACCGTAAGAATTGCTTTTTCACTGTGCAAAATGCAAATTTTCAGTTCTATGTTTTATTGAGTAGTTGTAGAAAAGACTGAAACATTGAGGAAATCATTTCCTGCTGTGTAGATTGCTTTTGCATTTTATTTAAGCAATTCTAGAAGATGAAAAGAAATATCTAAAACTGATAGTAATATTTTTAGTCAACTCTAATTTGGATATAATATGTAGTTGTCAAACCAAATAAACCTCAGATATCACCATTGAATTTATTAAAGCTGAAAGGCATTTATAGGACAAGTATGCTTCATTTGAGCATGTGTTGTTTCTATGATGCAAGGAGAAAGTGTACATAAGAGAATATGAATGAAGTGAAATGGCTTTTATTGCACACACTGGACTTTGGGCATAAAAATCTTTTTCTAATTTCGGAATCCTTTGAATGAATTGAAGAAAATAAGAGGGGGAAATAGTTTGATCAATTCTGAAATATTGGGTTATTGCATTGTTGCTCTATGCAATAAGCTTTCTATTTCTAAAAGATCCTGAATGCTTATTTGCATAAGGAGAGTAGTTTAGAAGAATATAGTTAATTGGAAGGAGGCAAACGTGTGTCATCAGATTTTCATCCTACTTTTCAAGCACAGCAATCCTCAACATTCATAAATGACAATAGCTCTTACACAACCCATAACCAAAGCCTTCTGGACAGTTTACAAAAGAGTAAAACCTTAAAATACAATATAAAACATAAAAACCATTTGCATACAAAACAATTTGAAACATTCAATAATAAAAAATCCCAGGACTGGTTTAAATCTTGCTGACAAATGCCTAGGAGTGGAGCAAAATCTCACCCTAGCACCAAAAGGATGTCAATGTTGGTGCAAGGTGGACCTCAGTGGGGAAAGTGTTCCACAATCAGAGGAGGCCACCACCAAGAAGGCCCTCTGCCTTTTTTCCAACCTCCGAACTTCCCTTAGAGGAAGTTTGAAAACCAGAACTTTAAAATACTGTAGAAGCGGGAGGGGATAGTATGTTACTCTCGTCACACTTTCTAAAAAAAAATGCTTAGCACCAACCACTTACTTTTCTAAACAAAGGTTGGAAGAAGATTGCTCCTGTTAAGGGCTGAGAATACATTGCAACGTTTTGTTGCAGGTACCCACTTGTTCATATTGATACTTATTAGCTGGGCAATGAAGCCGACAAAGCTCAGGGTTCTGCATACTTGGGGCACTCCCCAGATATGTAGAAAAACAGTAGTTTGTAAATTAAAGTGAAAGTGTGTGGGGGGGGGGACAGAAAGGAGTGATGGTCTGTGAAGTGTTGCCAGAATTGACAATTGAAGAGAAATGGGAAACCTTGGCCAAGCCCTTAACAGCTTATAAATAAGACTGGGTAGAAGATCGGGATCAATTTTTAGATTGCTGGATGTTTAGAACAGATCAACAAGGATTTCTAACTTCCATTTATCTCCTCGTCCTCCTCCTCCTCTTGTTCTTCTTCCTGTTGTTGTTGTTTGTTTGTTTGTTTGTTTATTTATTTATTTAACTTATATACCGCCCCCATAGCCAGAGCTCTCTGGGCGGTTTACAGAAATTCTAAAATTGAGATAAAAACGAGTACACAAAATTTAAAATTCTAAAACGCAGAACATACACACATAAAGCATTCAAAACCGTTAACAAACTAAACATGTGGGTGATTAAGATGTGCTGCCATATGCCTGGGCAAAGAGGAAAGTCTTAACCTGGCACCTTGTTGTTGTTGTTAAATAGCAACAGACTAAAAAAAGGTGAGGCTGTTAAGCATCCTTAAACTATAATAAGCCAGATGTAGATTTGTAGTTGTATATGGAAGACATCCTGATGTATGACTCATGGGGTGCACCAGGAAATTGGGCTCATCTCCTGAGCTACCAGGCTACATCTGGCTCCACGGTCTTTCTGCCTCCAGCCACTGTTTTGCACTCAAACCCACAATAGAACCCCCTAGTCTGCCGTATAATATGCTACCCAACCAGGTCAGAAACCCAAATTCCCCTCTTTCTCTTCCAGAAACCTCCCACCACCACACTCTATCCTGAGCATCAAACGGCATTACAAGACTAGCTGCAGACTCGCTGGAGTCCTGAACAGAAGCACTCCTGTTAGAATAAATGGCAACATTTTCTCATTTATATTTATCATCCTCCAAGGAGTCCAGCACATATAATGCAGGGGTCTGTCACATGGCATCCTCACAACAACCCTGTGAGGTAGGTTGTGCTGAGAGACTGCAATATGCAGAACAGTACCCAATTTTTAAAATATTTTTTTTTATTTTGCTTCATAGCTGAGAAGAGATGCGAAGCTAGACCATGAAAATAATTTCTTCTTCCTCAGAGACACTGATTACAGTAAGCATTTTACAGATAAGGCTGTGAACCATTCCAAGTGTTAGAGCTGACTGGATTTACTGCATCTCAGCCTTAATAAAAGCCGAGGTCCTTCTTGCCAATTGCAGGATAATTAATGAAGTTTCACACTATTTCATATACATATCACTAAAAGAAAACTAGCACCTCATATAAGAAGAATACTTCCATATCAAACTTACTTACAGTACATTCGCTTGTCATTTTTTATAACCTAGGTATTACATTTATCCTGACTTTCTTCCCAGGTATTAAAGACAGTATATGTGATTTCCCCCTCCCATTTTATGCATACAGCAATCCTGTGAGGTAGGTTAGGCTGAAAGAGTGTGGTTAGAGGATTTGAACCTTGTTCTCCTTGATCCACGTCTTGACATGCCACCAGAGTAATTTACTGCCTGAATCTCAGCAGCAAATGACCCACCCACACCCACCCACCCCTTCAAGGTGCATGGTATCTAAAGCAAGCCCAGTTATTTTGGAACATGAGACAGAAAATCCCATTAACATCTCTTTCCATCCTTGTCAATACAAATACAATAATAAGAAAGTTTGCTGCCCTTTCACGACACTCCAAATGCGCTGCCTGAGATGGCCAGTTCACTCTGCCTATAGCAGGGACAGCCTTATACATCACTACACCACACTGGGTGTCCCTCCCTAAGAGTCTACTCCAGTTTGGAGGGCTGGGCCTCTGTGGGTGCGTGCATACACAATTTTCCTGATACTCAGCACTAAATCAAACTAATGATAGAAAATGCAGTGTCTACATTCCAAATTTGGAAAATGCCTACCTTGCTTTTCTTCAAAACATAAAAGCGGTGTTCATTTTGTAATCTTTGGATTTCATTGCAGAGACAGAAATTGTGCCATTATTTAATGATAGGGAAAAAATAATTGCAAGTTGCCTTAAAGCAAACACAGGAGACAACTCTTCAAACACGATCTCTGCGGTAAAACTGTGCTGTGCAAAACTCATCTTGCATCCTTCAGCTACCAGCCCAGAGTTTGAGCTCTACTAACTCAGTTTTACTGCTCTGCATGGAATTTTAATTAAATATAGCTCACATTTTACAATGTGGATAGAAAAAATAAAATTAACACACATCCATCTGAAGAATTTAAAGGATCAGCAACAGTAATACTTAAAAATTAATCTTTTTCAAACCTACAACTGCAGTGGATGTAATAAGTTAGCGATTCTACCCATGCTTTTAAAGATCTGGGTCCTTCGTAATATTCCCAACTCATTAAATGTTTATCTGCATTTACATCAGATTTGGTTCTTCTTTTATATACCTTCAGTAATCAAACCACTTTGGGCCAAATGAGATGTGATGGGTTGGATGCAGGATCTGTCTTCCATGAATGGAAAGACTCTATTCAAATTTTGAGGATTTGCCCTCAACACCTCCCCATTCACCAGGGGCGAAGCTACACTCTAGCTAATAACAATATTTTTTGCCTTTGTTCCATTATTAATTTTATCGGTACTCTTTGTAACGGGGCTCAGAAGCGTTAATTACCTTTTTTTGTAACGCTGTACCTGAGCACACTGTTCATTGCCCCATTGTCTGTTATCCTTCTTCCTCGTTTCCCTGATCCTTCCAATGACCAGACTGTCCTTTCTATGATCCTCCAACTTCCGTTTTTTGTCTTTTCTGCCAAATGCAGAAAATACCAAATGCAGGCTATTTCAGCTGTTAGCAACCAATTTTAAAACATACCTTTTGATACAAGTAAATGAGCAAGAAAGACGTCATCCTCTCCAGAGCCTTAATGGAGCTGTTTGCTTTCAGTCACAAGGAAAACAAATGGTTGCTGAGGGCGCGGAGAGGAAGTTGTCTCAAACAGGAAGCCCAGTGGAGGATCATGTGACATTAGTTTCACAATGCGACAGGGAAAGCATCAAAAAAACAGAGCACATTGAAAGCAAAATAACAATACATGAGGATTGCAGCGAAAGGTGAAACGCTATATAACCTACCTATACAATGTTAGAAATACCACGACATGTGACCACTGACGTCATCTACTGCCATAAGTAACGGTATAGATACAGTAGTGTAGATTTGGCCCAGGGTTGCCTGACCCTCTGTGAAGCGACTTTGGGCTTGGAGGGGCTGCCATGGGAAGAAGTGGGCAAGGAATTTTGGTCAGAATACAAAAATATGGCGCTTGATTTGTGGCCGTAATTAGATAGTACGCTGCAGCTTTAGTATAGTTTTCATAAGACACACTTTTTCCTGACCCATATCTAGATCCTATAAATTACTGAAGGAGGAAATAGGTAGGATTGATTACAAGGATTGCAAATCTATCACACAATCACAGCATGTGGGAAAAAGAAGCTACATGAACAAGCCTGGACTATGAATGCACAGCCAGACACCCCAGTACTCATGTTGCTGGTGGTCATTGTGGGGTTAATAAGTGTTGGACATCCACACACGTTTTCTTCAGTCTAAATTGGTATGGCATCCATCTTCAGACAGAGGTAGTTTTTATAACAAACTAACCCAGGGTTAGATTGTTTCTCAACTGTGTTTCAGAAACAGGCCATGTGTGAGATCTACTTCTCTGTTTTATATGTCTCTCTTGCTTTAGCCATTTAGATGCATTCTGTGGGTTTTGTTGTTGTTGTTGTTGTTGTTTTTATTATTGTTGTTGTTGTATTTTTGCATTTTTAACACAGAAGCCACCTCAGAACCACTATGGGGGCTGAAAGTTGGGTTATAAATTTTCTAAGATTGATAAATGCTGTGGATAATAATTTTGGCAAGAAGTGGGGGCTGGGGAGATGAGAATTTCCTCCCCCCAAAAGTTACTCTTTGCACCTCAATCAGTGGTAACTTCGGCACTATTTATTGTTTGAAAATGGCCTTTCTTTGTAGTAATAGTGTTGTCACCATGCAGCCAATCAGATTTAGCTGTGTTACCCTATCACTGATGGCGAATGTTCTCTGCTTTAACTTTTGATGTTTAAAGTTTAGCTTGTTTTATTGTACTTTATTGTGTTATATTGTATTGAGGGCCTTTTATGTTACAGATATCCGTCACGGGGTAATCTGGTTCTTTTGTTGACTCAATGGAGTTTTGTGGCAAGTAAAATCTGATTTGTGCTTGTGAGCTAAACTGCGGGCTTTCCCACAAACAGTTTTTGCGCTTTTCCCCCTGCAGGTGCTGCAATCTGCACATATTTCTGCACAGTTTCTGCAAATTACTGCTGTGATTTGCGCAAATTTGCTCAGAAATTTGTGCAAATTGCGGAACCTATGAAAAAAATGCACAAAATGCCCAGAAAATGTGCAAACTGGCCAAACTCACTACAGACCAAGTTGGGCACTGCAGCAGGAATGAAATGAAACGCTTGGGGCTAGTCATTGTAGTCCACCACCACCACAAACAAATTTCTCTGACATCGCCATTTTACATGCACCACCCTAAAATCCTTTTGGGCAATGAAAGCTGACTTCATTAAAAAAAAAAAAAGCAAATCAGCTTCCGTTGATCCCAGTGACATTATCATATACCCATCACAATCGAATTGGCTTTATTTATTTATTTATTTATTTATTACATTTTTATACCGCCCAGTAACCAAAGCTCTCTGGGCGGTTCACAAAAATTAAAACCATAATAAAACAATCAACAGGTTAAAAGCACAAAGACTTCATGTTACTAGGAAGAGGAAGCAGGTCCTCTTCCAGGTCCAGGCCCGATTCAAAGTGCTGGTATTAACATTTAAAGCCCTAAATGGCTTGGGGCCAGGCTATCTGAAGGAAGGCCTCCTCCCGTATGTACCTGCCCAGACCCTAAGGTCATCCTCAGGGGTCCTTCTCCGCGAGCCCCTGCCGAAGGAAGTGAGGCAGGTGGCTACCAGGAGGAGGGCCTTCTCTGCTGTGGCACCCCAGCTGTGGAATGAGCTCCCTAAGGAGGTTCGCTTGGCACCTACATTATATGCTTTTAGACACCAGGTGAAGACCTTTTTATTCTCCCAGCATTTTAACAGTCTATAAATAAATTTTAACTTGGTGTTTTAATTTTGCATTGCTGCTGTTTTTATCCAGTTGAGCTTTTATATTGTATTGTATATTATGGTTTTATACTGTTGTTTTATACTTTGAATGTTTTTAACTTTTGTGAACTGCCCAGAGAGCTCCGGCTATTGGGCGGTATAGAAATGTAATAAATAAATAAATAAGCAACATTTTTCAGATCCAAAAAGCTGGCAAACCTTCAACCGTTTAGGGTTAAGAAGGTCCTCACAATGGCATGTAGCTTCGCTAAATGCTAGGTTTGGGGTGCCCAAATGTATCTTGACAGAGTGGTGCACCTTCCTTCTGTGGCTCTCACCCTATGAAAGATGACGCCTCCCCCCAAAAAAAATCTCTGAAAAAGGGGGTGCATTTTGCAGAGCGAGAAAATGTTCACAAAATGCCACCATCACCACCCCACTTTGGCTATTATATTTACACAAGATTTCGAATAACAATCATAATGGAACAATAAAAATAAGTTTTTTTTTTCTTTTTATCTTAAGGACTTATATTTATTATGTCAATGACGAAATTTGCTGAAATGCAATATTGTAATTAATACTGTGTGTATTAAATCATTCATGGATAATTAAAGTCGTACGTAAAAACGTGTACTCAGAGAATATAACTGGGAGCTCTCAATTTATTTGCAATGATTCTCCTACCTTGGGAATGGAGGCAGAAATACTGCCAGGGTTAAATAAGTAATGTCTAGGAGATAACATTGCCATGAGTGCTACAATTTTTATTACAGTCAGGGTCCAGTAGAACTGTTTTACTAGTTGAATTTGTGCTTTTTCCAGAGGTGGTGGTGGTGGTTTTAAAGGAAATGGTTCTAGTTCTTCTGTTGGTGAAGAAAAACTTTCAAAGATGAACTTTCAAAGGTGTCTGAGGGTAGTGCATGTTTTGGTTGGGCTTTCACTGCCCAGCAAAAGAAATTTCTTTCTTATTTGCAAAGTGTAGAAAGACAACATGAGTTAGAGGGGTCACATCACTGTCCATGGCCTGCACCTGGTATGGGAATAAGGTGTTCAAATGGAAGCTGTTAACCCAGAAAAGGTTCAGAGGAGACCAAAGGCTATAGCTCCTTGTCCTGTCACTCTCCTGGTCCATTGCTTGCAGCTGGGTCTTTTTCCTCCTAGTGAGTAGACTCTTTCCCCTGTGTAGGTTCTCCTGAGCAGACCCTTCTATCAGCTTCTTTGGCCATTCTGAATTTCCTACCAGATCCACTGCTGCCTTTCTCTTGGGACCCTGGGTGAGGACTAGGTAGGGTGACCATATGAAAAGGAGGACAGGGCTCCTGTATCTTTAACAGTAATGTAGAAAAGGGAATTTCAGCAGGTGTCAATTGAAGAGGGTGAAATTCCCTCTTCATCACAAAGCTGCAGAAGCCCTGCTTTCTTTTGTATCTGGCCACTCTACTATAGCTAGCGTAGCTTTAACTGTTGTGATGAAGAGGGAATTTCACCCACTTCAATTGACACCTGCTGAAATTCCTTTCCTACATTACTGTTAAAGATACAGGAGCCCTGTCCTCCTTTTCATATGGTCACCCTAGGACTAGGGAGAGAGTTGTAGATCAAGGCAGAGCTCAGTCATGATTGGGTCAAAGAGCCCCAGTGAGGCATATCTGTTACTGAGCTCCCCAGGCAGACTTTGATCTGTTGCAGGTTTCTCCAGATCTTTCACGGGACTGGGGGTGGTGGTGTTCTGCAGAACCCCAACCCTCTTCTTCCACAGTCTCTCCATAATTCGTTACACGGAACAAAGTTGCAGCTTTTTATGGATGGCATCATTATAATTTTCTAAAAGAATAACCTGCAGTTCTTAAAATTGGATACTCTGGTTGAGCCCCGTTATTGTAATCTTCCTTCAGTAAATAGCCTGTGCTGTAGGTAGCTCTGTTTACATTATTTATTTATTATATTATATTATATTTTTTATCCGTTCATTAACAAAGGTTGTCTAGGCAGATTACATTAAAAAATGATGAAACACACCATACAATCTGTAGTATCATAGAACATTGTCTTTAAATTGAATTGTGAATATTTCTCTTGTAGTGATCATGAAGATGTGTTTTTTACAGGGCTTATGTGGCAGATAATCAATTTTCTTAGTCTTTGTCATCTATGGCAAATAGGGTTTCTTATGTGGAAAAGACTCTTCCTAATTTCCCTGGACAATAATATCCCAGTGATGTGCTACTATATCTGGCAGAGACAACTGCACAGTAAGAGAGAAGCTAGAATATATTCTTCTCAGATTGTGATCACCCTGCAGTTTCTTGCCACTTTCTACTTGCAACCGCCATGGACAATGTCTACAATTTGGCATTCGTTTTGAGCACTATATTTAACTTTGTTGCGCAGTTGCCACACTCGATAACATCAGTCTTTTGTTTATATTAGAAACTTTAGCATCCTGTGCTGTATTGACTGAGAGGCATTACTCTTTCTTTTTCAGAGCTACCATATGGCTGGGAGAAAATTGATGATCCCATTTATGGCACTTATTATGTTGAGTAAGTTTCCAAGTCCATTATTAATTGACTATTAATCTTGCATAAACTGTTGTTAATGTCCCATGCAGTGCTTCGGGTTGAGAAGGTGCACGCCCCACGGTTTTTCCTGTACACCTTGCAACAGCTGAGGCAATTGAAGGCCCAATGAAAGGCAGCTGCCTACTTTTAATGTGGGAATCTGGGGAACTGCCTCCCTACTTGCTCTGTACCCAATCACATATTATAAGATGCCGCTGTTATCGGTCTGTGGTAGGAATGGCTGTTGCAGGGAAATCCGACCTTTTGGGGGCTTGCTGGGTTTTTCTGGAGCTCCTGACTCAGCTTGCATTTGTGAGCCAAGCCATGGGCTTTCCCCCCAAAAAAGCTGGGAACTTTCTGAGATTTTTTCTTTTAAAATCACCATTTACATGAATTGCAATTTGTGTAATTTATGCACATTTTGGCTGTAATCTGCTTAATCTGCCTGGCGCCTACAATGTACTCTTTTCATCGCCAGCTGAAGACCTTTTTATTCTCTCAGTATTTTAACACTTAATTTTAACTTAAATTTAAATTTTACTGTTCTAACTCTGTATTTTAATCTTATATCAATTTTGCTGCGTGGTTTTATCCTGGTTGTGCTTTTTATACTGTATTTTGTATTTGTGCTTTTAACCTGTTGGTTGTTTTATTATGGTTTTAATTTTTGTGAACCGCCCAGAGAGCTTCGGCTATTGGGCGGTATGAAAATGTAATAAATAAATAAGTATAAATAAATAAATAAATTGCACAAGTTGAAAACATAATATGCTTAATTCTGCATGAATTGTAAGTACAGTTTGTGCAAAATTAAGCAGTTATGGCTGCAATTTTCTTAAATAGTGCTTAAAAACTCCAAAAATATATGAGCTGGCCTGGCTTGATGCAGATTGATCTGGGCCAGCTTGCAGGTAAGCAAGCCAGAGTCGGGAGGTGGGGATCAGCTGATGAAAGCCCAGCAAACTTCACCCCCAGATGGATTGCTCTGACATCCCTAGTCTGTGGGCAATAGCTTTTCACTGAAAGGCTCTGAAGCTGTTCAACCTATTTGTACTTCAGGTTTTATTCAAAAAACCATAGCATGTCGATAATGGGTTGGATCCAATGGTGGCATTCCGCCAGAGGAAGGGAAGTCCCTGGTTAAATGGATTTCCCTCCCCCTGCAACCCCAAGCATGCCCCCCAATCTGCTCCTATGGGTTGGGGGACCCTCTGTAGCAAACTTGGGGGTCAGGGGGAGATGATAGGGACATTCCATTGAGAGAGCAACCATCTGCTCATGCAACCTTGTAATGCAGCACATGACTAGGAGAGAATCAATTCTAAGAAGTGCCTGAATTTATAAAGGCCCAACTTGTTTTGGAAAACACTTTTCCTGATTCAGGGGCATTTGGCAACCTGCAAAATGAAACTCCTTAGCTCTCTCATTACAGAATAAAAAATGGTTTGATTCTCTAATAAGAGAGCTAAGGAGCTCTCTCATTACTGAATTGAAACCTTTTTGATTCTACAATGAGATCCCTAAGGAGTTTACTTTTACAGGTTGCCAAATGCCCCTGAGGAAGGAAAAGCATTAGGCTTTAATAAATTCAGACATTTCAGGGAACGGGGGTATGTCTAGACGATGCCTTATCCCGGGGATCGCATGACACACAGGGGACACACAGGGGACCCCGGGGGCAGGGAGGGATGATCCCTCCATTTCCCCAGGATAACTGGGACAGTTTTTATCCTGACCCTTCCTGAGGTCTCGGGATTGTCCCGAGACCACGGGAGGTGTGGGCAGCTGTCCCAGTTTCATCCCGGCTCCTCATGAATAAACGTGAGGAGCCAGGAACCAGGCATGGGCCATGGAGCTCTTCAAGCACTCTGTGCCCACTGGGGGTGGGGAGGGGAGCAGGGTTGGTGGTTTTTATCTTTATTTTTACCTTGTAATTTTCGCTGGAGCACTCGTGCGTTCCAGCTCTTCTGTATGTAAAAAAAAAGGGCCTCCAGGACTGGTGCAATGCCCGGGACATCGCACGGCCCATGTGGGCTGAGGGAGAGGATCTTTTGATCAGCATATCATGAGATCCTCGCCCTCCCCTCCCCTGGTGTAGACATGCCCTGGTTGTCCCCAGGACATTTATCACTGCAGTTAAGCTGGTAGCAGCCAGTAGGTGACCTGATACAGCTGCCTGCCAAAGCCACAGAATACTGGAAGGACTGCTGCTCCCCACATGCTCCTGAATGTTTACTGCATTCATCAGTTCCAAAAAAAGCATGTGTGCATTTCAAAAATTCAAGTCATGCAAAACTTAGCTGATGTTAAAAAAAAAATGTGAATATGAAAAGTGAATTAAGTCATCCAGTCCCCTCTGGAGGCCCATTCCTTGATCAAGCATACTTATTTCTCATCCCCCTGCCAAAAACTAGGCTGCTCCTCTCCATGGAGTATTCACCGATGTTTCAAAGATGAAGGAAATCTTTGGGCTGTGGACTCATGTGAGGTTGTCAATTTTATGAAAAGTGCAACAATGCCAGGAAAGATCCAATATGACATTCTTAACAGGGACCTCATTGGGACATGAAATATTTGCACTGAAAGCACAGCAGCCTGCCTGGTCCCCATTGAAAATGGCTCTTTGAAGCTATTTAAAGATTCCACCAAATACAAGAGAAAATTCAGGGGCAAAGTTACTCAGCTTCGTGGAAAGAAAGAAAATATATATTTTTAGATTTATCATTCCAGTGAGCCACATATTCACCCAAAGTGTGGCATTTGGAAAGTGTAGATTATTCTTCACTCTAGAGGGAAACCAGTGGAGGCTGGTGACTCCAATGTCAGTGGGGCAGTGAATCCGCTCTGGATTTCAGTCAGAAACATCCAGAATGCTAAAGGAGTTGTCCAAGGTGCTGAACCTATTTTGGGGAATAGATTTCACCCCCTTGGATGGCTCCTTTAGAGATTCTGACTAAAACCTGTAATGGATTCACAGCCCCACTGAAATCAGAGCCACCAGCCTCCATTGATGGAAACGTCCACTCTGTTTCCTTACATATGATGTTAAAAGTAAGCCACGCCCTGGACCATACAATACCAAATTCTCTTTTTTTAAAAAAAAAAACCCTCTAAGAGACAGAAACAATTTTTCCTATACAAAATATTTTATTTTAAACTCATTTAACAAGAAATAAATAATTTTGGAAATTGCATTTGGTTATCCCCCTGCCCATATGATCTAAAAATGTCTTGTTTGGGGCTGGCCATATTTTTTGTTGACTCTTCGTTGACTCTTGCGTGAAGTTTGAATGTAACACTGTCCTGCATTAGTGCTGTCAAATTCCCAGTTCTGAAAGTTCCCCCTTAACTCCGCTCCTCAATTCATTGTAAGTTTCTAATTGGAATGGAAATGGGCCTCTAAGCAATGAAACATGTGCGTCACAAAGAAGGAAGTACTGCAGGCCTGTGGTGGTGCAGTCACCGTGGGTTGCTTCTGTACTTAGGCCCTTTCTACACCTAAGGATTATCCCATGCAAATGGAGGGATCATCCCTGCCTGGCCCCGGGATGCCCTGTGTGGCATTTGGATGCACAGGGATGATCCCGGGACGATCCTGGGGGGAAAGGCAGGTGTAGAAACGGCCTCAGTGGTCATGCTTCGAGTAGATCCAATGAAATCCATGGAACTTAAATTACTCATGACAAGCTTAACTACCATTGATTTCAATTAATCAACTCTAAATATGACTAAGTCTATATCTAACCCTGAATATAATCTTGTGAACCAGGAACAAAGCATGTTTGCCAACTAAAGGGATGGGACAACAAATGCCCTGGTTATGATCTGATCCATTCAGTCCTGATTCTCCTCCACCTGTTTCTCCTTGGTTAAATACATTTCTAAATCGTCCACAGTCAGCTAATGCCTGCAAAGGAGGAAAATAAAATGAAACCTTCTACTCTATCTGGTTCCATTTTTGAATTGGTTTACCTTGCTGAGAAGTGCAAGAGTTTTAATTTCATGTAAGCTGAATTTTTTAAACACTCACTCACATAGCAATTACCGTGGGAAACGATGCTTCTAATATTTTCCTAACAGCATTCATGTTTTTAGAAAGATTTATGTATATGTACCATCAACCATGCTCTGTGTGCAAGTGGATAGTACGGATAAATTGCTTCCATAAATAGAGAAAATTAATTATCTTACTTCAGTGAGTCTCTATTTCAAATCTGCAAGCTGTAAAAGAGAAGGAAATACAAGGTGATCTGCTACTGCATAGACTTTATAAGAGAGAAATATCAGTGGAAGATGGCTTTCATAGAAAATCACAAACCTATATCATAAGAGTGTCTGTCTTAGGTTGAAGACAGGCATAGCATTTGTAGAACACAGAACACAGGTTTAGAAGTTTTCTCACCCAATTAAATCTAAATATACCTTTTTCGCCTATGACTTAATAGCTTGAGAGAACATTTCATAGCTTTTCAGAGTGTCACAGACTGAGGCCATGGCTAGACCAGGCGATATCCCGGCGATTGCCCTAGGATCATCCCTGTGCGTCCACATGATGCACAGGGTATCCTGGGAGCAGGGAGGGATGATCCCTCCCTTGGCCGGGATATCGCCCTACCCTTTCCCCCCACTTTTTCTGCAGTCTTGGGATGATCCCAAGACCGCGGAACGTGTGGCCGAGCATCGCAGGTTGTCCTGGCTCCTCACGAGTAACCGTGAGGACCTGGGAACTGGGCATAGGCCACAGAGCTCTTCAGGAGCTCTGTGCCCATTTAAATAAAAAAAAACTTACCTTTCGTTTGAGCCTTTTTTTAAAAAAATCCAAAATGGTGGCCGTGATGTCGTGCACCACATGTAGACCAGGGCGATGATCGTCATACTCCAACCCCCTCGTCTAGCCATGGCCTGAGAGTAGAATCCTTTGTGTACCTACTCAGAAGCATGTCCCACTTGTTAGAATAGATAGCAGTTCCATCCTATGGGGGACTGCAAAGAGACTGGAAGCAGGACTCCAGTACTGAGGCCATGAGGGAGGAGCCTTATCTTATTCTCAATAAAGCTTTAATCACAGCAGGTAGACCTCTGTCTTCTGTGGGCTAAGAAAGTGCTACTAGAACACCACTGGTGTTAGTGGGATTTGCACCCTAGAAACGGTGTATGCGTAGGATTGAACTGAAAAGGGTGAAAAGGCAGCTGTGAACTGGCTAGCAACTGTAACACACCAACACAGCCATGCCATAATTCCTGGAGCAGTTTTGCAACTCTTGTTAATTGGAGGGAGGATAGTTAATAAACGGAAGGGGGAACATATAATGGATTATTTAGCCTCGTTGTGGCAAAGGGCTTCCTAATGGGAGCACAGTTATATCGCTGGTGTCCTTCCTCTTCATCAAGGTCAAGGATTAAGACCAGCATTCAGGTTTGGGACTCCTCCCTCAACCAAGATAGATTTCACTGCAGAATGTGTCCTCTCAAATTATACAGTCCTCGTCTTTGGCACCCAAAAGCTATGCAAAAGTTGTTTCTGTAGAATAGTTGACTGCATTATGTGAGGTTCCGGTAGGTTACCTGTCTACCAGTCCAAATCACATTATATTCCTGTCTGTTACCTACTACATTATATTGGCCTATATATAATCACAACCTCTTGGACTCAGTTTCCCATGTTTAAAAATGTTTGTTGCAGTGACCTTCCTTACAAGTGTACTGTGAAGGAAAACGCAATGATGACTACAAACACTGCAAATTAGAAGGTGCTCATGAAAGAAAATCAAAAGTACCTGAAATACTGAACATTGAATCTACCACAAGCTTTTTTTATATAGATTTTTTTTTCAATCAGTACTACCCTAACTGTATTCATATTTGCCTTTCATATCTTATCTAATGAAGAAAAAACAAAACCATAAAAGGACATGAAAATAAAATTTAAAAGGCATCTGTATACTTTAGTTCTAGGAAGCTATGCTCAAAGGGCTTAGAATCTCCCACGGTATAGCGAATGACAAAAACGCCTGAGTAAAATATCCTCTTCTTTAATTAACGTCAATGTTGCTCCTTGGAAAAATTGAGAGCCCTGCTAGGTAAATCATTACCTACTCTCCTTATGAGATCACATCCATTTATCCTTCATCTCCCCTGCCCCTGTTCCCATCAACATATCAGACTTGTTAAAAGCAGTTTGGTTTCTATTAGCAGCTTCCAATTTTGCTGTCAAATTTATTTTGTCATAAAAGCCTATGTGCTGCTTAATTGTTTCTGACACCAGGGCTAACTACACGCGAAGAGCTGCTATGGGGTTTTTTTTTTTAATGAAAAGCTACTTCAGGAGGGGGAAATTTAGGGGGTGTCTACATGAGGCTTTAAACCTGTCACTTTATTGAGGCGTCTGTTTCTGGATTCTTTGTGGGATCAAGGCCAGCTCCTTTACACATGGCTTTTTCCCCCGGAGTTTTCCTTTCTCTGCCTTTCTGTGTGTTCCATTACACAACTACCAGGTGGTGGTGTGGTATAGCAGAATTGTGCAGAAAACATAAGATTTCATGCCACCATTTACGGATATACCAGACTTTACTCATTAAAAAAAAAAACCAACCTAAAATTGTTGCAAAGCACTAAAGAAGCCCTGGAGGATAACAACATTGTGTAAAGCACCTGCAAACTACCGAGTTAGGAATCAACAGGTACACAATAAATGTCTGTGCAGAAAGGCTCTTAGAATGGAAAATGGAAAGGGAGATTGTTTAATCTTTCCCACTTGCTCTTTCTCCACTCCGAATCATTTAAACAGATGCCTTTTTGTAGCCTGCTTTATATGGAGTCACACCACTGGTCTCGCTGTCTCTGTATTGTCTACATGACTCTCCAGGGTTTGAGATAAGAGACTTTCCCAGCCAAAGACTGAATCAGGGACATTTTGCATGCAGAACAGGCAACTCAGAAAAGAGTTAAGTACCCCCAAGGTCTGCTGCATCTTTACTCTAAATTCTCCTCATCTGGGTGATTGAGGGTCATTTTAAAAACCAGTGCAAGAACTCATTTATTCATGTATTTGTGTAATTTGTAGTTAGCCATCTAGAGCCCAATCCAACAATACTGTCTGCTTTTTATTTCTTTTTTATAATTTTATTAATTTTCCAAAACAAAATCAACCAAAAGAATGAAAAGGAAAAGGAAAATAAATACATAAAAAGAAATACATTTAATTTAAATCTAATTATTGACAGAAGGTGGTACATTTAACCTCTGTTCGCATTTTTCATTTTGCTTTAAAGAGCAAAATATACGTGGAGTCCATGGGCTGCTTAAAAGTTTTCTTTATAATTCTTCTCTATATCAAATTTAGATTTAGTCTCTTTTCCATATTCTGAGGAAAGTCTTTGATATATACTGCTGCGCATGTCTCCAATCAGTATAATCCAACAATTCTTTCAATGCACGGCTTCTGCTAGAAAATATTTTTATTGTGTCCCAACACATCCAGGACATGCAGAATAGATCCTGTGATAACTCAGGGCTGAGGCAATCTTTTGCTCATGAACATTTTCGGCATGAGGAAAAGAAACTTGAGGGTGGAATTACTATTCAGGAAACGTCACCCTTGTTCTGAATTAACATCATTTGCCCGTGGTGACGTGTCGCCAAACCTTTGGGGCTATGAGATCGCTATTGATAAGAACAAAATGGCAGATCTGAAAGCAGTGGTGGTGGTGGGAATTGATGCTGATGTTTCAGCCCACTGGAGTTGCAAAGTGGCTCACAATGGAGCACTATTGATGGTGCCTGAACTCCAGTAGGGAAGGAAAGGAGGGGAAAGCCGCCAAAATGTATGTTGGGCGGCATGCCCCCTCCCTGAATCAGTGTTATTTATTTATTTATTACATTTATATACCGCCCAATAACAGAAGTTCTCTGGATGGTTCACAAAAATTAAAACCCTGAAGAGCATAGATTGTAAGCCTATGCGGCAGAGTCTTGCTATTTACTGTTTTACTATGTACAGCACCATGTACATTGATGGTGCTATATAAATAAATAATAATAATAATAATAATAAAACAACCAACAATCTAAAAACACAAATACAAAATACAATATAAAAAGCGCAACCAGGATAAAACCACACAGCAGAAATTGATATAGGTTAAAATACGGAATTAAAACAGCAAAGTTTGAATTTAAGTTAAATTAGGTGTTAAAATACTGAGAAAATAAAAAAGTCTTCAAGCTGGCAATGAAAGGAGTACAGTGTAGGTGCCAGGCGGACCTCTCTGGGGAAATTGTCCCACAGCAGGGGTGCCACAGCGGAGAAAGCCCTCCTCCTAGTAGCCACCTGCCTCACTTCCTTTGGCAGGGGCTCACGGAGAAGGACCCCTGTAGATGATCTTAAGGTCCAGGCAGGTACATATGGGAGGAGGCGTTCCTTCAAGTAACCTGGCCCCAAACCGTTTAGGGCTTTGAATGTTAGTACCAGCACTTTGAATCGGGCCTGGACCTGGATTGGCAGCCAATGAAGTTGTAAAAGGATTGGCGTGGTGTGGTCTCGCTGGCCAGTTAAAAAAGTTAAAAACAGTGAACATTAAAAACAAATATACAAAAATTTAAAAGCATAAAAACAGCAATATCATTTAAAACAACCATTCTGGGGTCAGTTTAAAAAACTCAGCATTTGTTAACTGCCTGGGAGAAGAGAAAAGTCTTAACCTGGCGCCGAAAAGATATCAGTGTTATGGAATGACTTCTCTCTGTAGTGTTCGCCGTGGGGGGGGGGATACCCAAAAAGGAGGCAGTGCTTTTGAGGAGAGGATGAAAACTTTAAAAATACCCGCCCATTTCAACTCGCCCTGGTGGAAGATGCCAGCATGTGTGGAATTCTATGCAGATCAGGATTTAGCATGGCAGATGAAATGCTTGACTATATGCCATGCTAAAAGAAGGCTCCACATAGAGTTCACTGTCATCACCAGCTGCAGTCACACAATCCACTCAGCGTATTTCCTTGCCTGTCATTTATTACATTTCTATATGGCCCATTAGCCAAAGCACTCTCTGTGTGTGGTTTAGAAAGATTAAAATCCTGAAACTACAATGCAATAACATAATGTAAAACCATTTACATACAAAAATAAACAATCATTAGTAAAGAGTCCATGGCCCGTTAAATACCATATATGTTATCAAATGCCTGGCTGGTGCTGAAAATTTGAGAGCATTGGCGCAAGGCACACCTCACTGGGGAGAGCGCTTCGTAATGGGGTGGACACCACCAAAAAGGCCCTCTCCCTTGTTGTCATCCTCTGAACCTCCCTCAGAGGAGCCCCTTGGAGGAGGACCTCAGAGGATGATTGTAGTTTATGGTTAGGTTCATACCAGGAGAGGTAAATGCTTCTGAACCTGGAATTCCATTTGAGAAGATGAAGTTGTGAGACAGGATGAATACAAGGCAGCCACTGAGTTCTTTTCCCAGCAGTTGATGTTCAGACACAATCCTCAACTTCTTGATCCAAGGGCTAAAGTACACTAGACATTTGTGGAAGTCTGGTCACGGCGGCCACCTGCCTCTACTTCTCACTGTGACTGGGAGTTAGTACAACTGGGGTGGGCGTGGTTTGTGGCAATTGAGCGTTTGGTGCTACCCAAGCCCGGATGGAATAAGCAGAAGTGACAGGGACAGTAGAAGTAGCAGCAGCAGCAGCCACCTCAACAGAGCATAGACAGAGCTATGAGGAAGATGAGGTCCCAGGATACTTTGGCCATAGTTAGACCTAAGGTTTATCCCAGGATCATTCCAGGTTTGTTCCTGCCTGAGCACTGGATGCCCTGTGTGGCACTTAGATGAACAGGTTTGACCCCAGGACAATCCTGGGATAAACCTTAGGTCTAGCTATGGCCTTTGTCAAGGAGTTTTTGAGGTAACTGCTTGTTGCTTGTGTTCACTAAACAAAGAGGTATTCTGGATCCAGGGGTCTAGCCAACTTTGGAAAGGGAAAAAAGAGAAAAGTCAGTGTTCTTTAGAAATGGGGAGAAAGAGGGATAGCAGAATCAGCTGAAGAGGGGAGGCACTGGGTTTAAGAGTTAGAGTGAGTTAAAAGTGTTGTAGGAAAGTCCTGGTGATGAACCAGGCTTCTTAACCCTGCTGGAAGAGGAAGAAACCACCCCCGTCTCTCTCTGGCCAGGTTCACATGTAAAATGAAGCCACTGCCACTGTGGGGGGTGTTGCTGTGGCAGCTGCCACCATTTTGAATATTCAGCAGGGATGTGCCATAGCTTTTCATTACATGCAAATCTGGTGAAGGTGATCTGTTGGGGTGGTTGACAAGCCACCCAGAAACCATGGGCTGTTTTAGGGTTGCGGGTGGCCTGTCAACTGCCCCAGCAACTCATCCTCATCCAGTTTACACATAACAAGAAGCTATGGGGTGTGCTCCCACCATGCCCCTGCTGTGCTCTGAATATTTAAAATGGTTGGTGCTGCCACAACACCATAAACCCACAGGGAAATTCATCCACGGTGGCTTCTCATTATGGGCAAACCGGGCCCCTATCTCTGAGAAAAAAGCAAGAGGTGGGACTCTGAGGGGGGTTCCGTAAGAGTAAAATCTTCCATCACACATACACACCCAGGAGGTAACCTGACAACATTAAATGCACCTTTGTTCAGTGTGTCTTTTCATCTAATGTGCACGGATATTTTTTAATGCAAGTTGCATCAGTTGGCAGGGATTAATAAGTCACTGGATCAGAGCAAGCACAGAGGGAGAATTTAACCCTTTTTCTTGACTGCTGCCATCCTAAGGACAAGCCCTCCTTTGAAGCTGCTATTTGCATTGGCAAGAAATTCCCCCTTGGCAAGATCCTGGGACTGAGGGAAGTGTGTGAAGCTCCAGCCGGAGGGAGGAGCCCGAAGCATTGCAAAGAGCTAGAGGCACATAAGAGTTTTCATCTCGCAGCCACCCAAACTATTGTGCTAACTAGAGAAGCTGCAGTCTGTCAGAGAATAGAGGGAGCTTTTGGCCACTGCACCTTCTCCCCTCTCCAAATACACACACACTTCCTCCTCTTTCCCTGTCTGTTTTAGGACCCCAGTTTTTAGAGGAAAGCCCTGCCCTAACCCTCTTCTGATTCCAGCACCGAATTATTACCTACACCCTCAGATTCTCACACCCAGAACAGAGGCTGCGGAGGCAGCATACATCTGGATGTGTGCAAGGATTCTGTGTATTCATGTGCCAGATATTCACACTGGCTCCTGGTGGGTTAGAGCAAGATTGGGCAGAAGGTAAATCCACAGATGTTTTAGACTTCAGCATAGCCAATGGTTAGGAATGCTGGGAGTTGAAGTCCAAAACATCTGGAGTTCTATTTTCTGCCCACCCTTGGGTTAAAGGACTCAGGAGGTAACATTTAGAAGTCGGAACAGCTGAGTTCAAAGAGAATGAGAAACTTTTAACCTGGAAAGATTTGTCTTCCTGAGAGTTAACATCTATGATTATAATTCATTCCTCAGCTTTTTTTTTTAATGCTGAGAAAGATGCTGCTATATATTATAACATTTATTGTTATGATTATTAATAAAAAGAATAAGGGAGTTCTAATCAAGATCTGTAATAATATGGCAAACCCCCAATGGTATTAAAAGTGCAGCGGTGCCATGTTCATAAAGGGTTTTATAGTCAGCATAAAGTTCTGTGTTTTAATCTGCTGTCTAAGCTCAATAGGTTTGAAGTGAAAATTGCTTCCCATTTTTCATTATAAAAAAAGTGACAGCGTTACACATTCTTTTATTACCGGTGTTTAACAGATGACTTCATTTTTAAGGAGACAATATCCCATTATAGTATAGTGTCTTAATTATGTCATAAAAATGGATAAATCATAAAAAAAGTTTGATTGCAAACCTTTGTATGGCAAATTTAGTCAATGGGGGAAATGTGCCCTGCTCTGCTTCTGAAGACACCTTTCTCTTTCCGTGGCCAGTTCACAAAACTCCCTGAACTTGTGGCCACTATAGTTTGCAGTCTTCGTGCACTGATTTTCAGCCACCTCATTCCATGGTGGGGCAGTGTTGGACATGAGATTGCCATGCCCTGACAGCAGTCTGGTTTGGGTTTTGGCACACCATTACACACCTAGATGTTTATGCTTTGGTGCCAGTGTGGCAAAAGCTGATCTGGGCAGAGTTCAGTAGCTGGGTGTATCCTAGAGACAAGCACATTTGGAATCAGTGGGCATGTCTAGACCTACCAGCGGAGGGGGGAGAATCTCACGATATGGCGATCACAAGATCCTCCCCCTCCGTCTACACACGGCGCGCGATGTTCTGGGATGAAGGGTACGTCACGCTCGCCATTTTGTTTTTTATCCAAAATGAGCACAGGAGCACTTCAACGATAAAGGTGGTTTTGTGTGGCCTCTCTATTTTGTTTCATACATTTGGCTGCTAATGAACCGTCACACTTTCTGTGGTTTAGGAGACAATCCAGATAAAATTATTCGCATCTAAGTTAATTGAACACAATGGAATGTAAGGACACGAGTAAACGGAAATCCTAAAGGCACTTTCTAGAGTCCTATTGAGTGCGAAGGCACTTGTTACTAAGTAAACATGTTCAAGATTGCACAGTAATCCCATTGTCAAGGTTCTTCATGACGACATTCTCTTTCATCTCGGAATGATGAGCAGGGCTTCCTCTGAAGATTGTAAATGTTGCCTGGAGATAGATAGATGGATGGATGGATGGATGGGAAGGTGGTCTGCTAGGTATCCTGATCCCAAGTTGTTTAGGGCTTTGTAAGATAATAGCATGACCTTGTACATGGCTTGGTAGCTAACAGGCAGCAAGTAGGTTAACTATGCTCTCACTTTTTCCAGGATCAGTATTTGCTTACCTAATTAAAATCTTATTCACTTGTACTGATGAATGGCTGCATTGTTTGCTGCACCATTCTTAATGATCCTGCTAACTGTAGGTGCTTACAATTGAGAAGCCTGGACACTGCATTTTTGCAATATTTATCTATCTGTGTCCTGCCCTTCTTCCAAGGACAGGAATTTAAGCCTCACAATAAAGTACCTTAGGTGGGAAGGTACTGACTTGCTCATTTTGTGAACTGCCCAGAGAGCTTCGGCTATTGGGCGGCATAAAAATGTAATAAATAATAATAATAATAATGATCCTCTATTGAACTTCATAGCATTTGACCCTGGATTTCCCTTGTCTAAGCCCAGCACCCTTTCTACTACACTAAACTGGATCTCCGTATTAATATCTCTGATAATGATACGAGACATTGATGGTGGACTTTCCCAGCAAAACTTTCCTGCAGTGCCTATTAGGAACATAGGAAGCTGCCTTATTGACTATTGAACCAAATAGATTAGCGTTGTCTACACTGATTAGCAATGGCTCTTCTGGATTTCAGAAAGGAGTATTTTGCAGCTCTAGCTACAAATGCCAGGGATTGAACCTGGAAATTTTTGCATGCAATTCATATGCTCTACCACTGAGCTATAGCAGTTTCCAAAATTACATTGGTAAGCACTTACATCTTATATGGTTTCCTGCTAGAGGACTTTCCAAATAATTTCATCTCAGCAATGTAGAGTTGTGTAAGATTTGGCTCTGAAATCTAACAATAACTGTACTTAAAATAAGGCTTTTTAAAAAGGATCAGCTTTGATTGACAGTTAATTTCTTTATCTTTCAGCCACATAAATAGAAGGACACAATTTGAAAATCCTGTTTTGGAAGCAAAAAGGAAGCTACAACAGCGTACCATGCCCAACGCAGAACTTGGAAGCAAGCCTATGCCGGCCCTAGGTTTCCGAGGTACAGTATCATGTCAGTGCACCATATTTAAAATTAAAACTATTCCATTAAGTTTTTCATTATTTTATAGCGATGTTGTTAATATATGATTATAAAATTGAAAGGTCCATTATTTCCCCATCCTAAGGCTCTCAAATTGTGTCATAGCAAACCTAAGTCCAGAAAAATATTGTCCTGCGTTCTCCAGCCTATTTAAGACAGAACAAAGAACAAGCAGATAAGGTAGTAAAATTCATTCTGCTGAATGGAAGCAGAGAAAGATCAAATAAAAGTAGCTATACTGGAGTTACTACTCAACAGTAGTATTGAGGCCATGATAGCTTGTATAGCTCCAGAGGGAGGGACCATCCAAAAAAGCAAGGGAGTAGCTCGTTGGTCTTCCACTCTATCACCTCAACAAGTAAACAAGGCACATAGCTGTTTACAATGTACAGAGAGTATATGTCGGGAGCTGATTCTCTGGGCTCATCTACACCAAGCAGGATATTCCACTATGGGCTTTGCTAGACCTACCGGGTGTTCCGTCGTTGAGGAGCGGTGAAAGCGGCTTTTCCCGTTCAGCCGTGACGCCTCATCATCCACACCTGCCTTCGATTTGTGGCGGAAGTTTGCGCCGGTTGTGCTGCTGCCACTGCGAGCACGGTTGCGCAGCCACACCGGCCTGATCGCCGCGGCTTTTTTTTTCGCTCAGTGCACGGTTTGCGCAAGTCCGAAAGACCGCAAACTTGCGCAGCCATCAGCAATGCCGCCACCGGCCCCAGCGGCAGCGGAGCCGGCGGCGGCAGCGCCAGTGCCAGCTGAAGTGCTGCTGGTGCTGTTGAGGGTCAACATTGATGCGCTCACTTCCTGATGGGGGTCGTGGCGGGTGTAATATGACCCGAGGTCAATCGTCTGCATGGGCACTCTGTGCCTACATCTCCCATCATGCCTCTGAGGTGTCGGCGCCAATGACCGCCTCTGTGCCCTCTGCCCCATCCCAAGAAGCCAACCCACATCTGGCCGTAGCCATGGCAGCAGCCCACAAACAGCTCTGCCCTCTGCCAGCCTGGTACCCACACCAACAGGCAGCGTACAGCACCGCCATTATGCGGCCACGGTGGCTGCCCACCGCGAGGAGTCACCAACTCCCCATGAAGGCGGACTGTGGGATGCCCGGCTTTCCGAAAACTGACCCACGCAGAGGTTGCAGTAGAAAAAACAGGCGCACATGCCCCAGCAGCGCACCAGCCACTTTTCCGATCCTCCGTTCCTGCACAAATTCTCACTGTGGAAATAAAAAAAAAAAAGCCGCTCCGCCGCGCTGCCCCAGCTGGCGGGCTGGGCGCAAATGGCGGAGGCGGCTTGACCGAAGCCACTGGCCACTCCCCTTAGCACGCCTTTTCCTGACCAGTGCGGACCGCAGTGACCTCACATCCTCCCACACGTACTCCGAATTAGCGCGGGCCGCCAGGAAAAGGTGCACTAGAACTCACTTTTTTAAAGTCGGGAGAAAGAGGCTTCACCGCAGGATAACGACGGATCCTGGTGAACGTCATCTGGAAGCCTCGACACGACTGCGGAAGGTAACGCGCACTACAGCCTCGTCTAGTAACGCCCTATGAAAGCGATATAAAAAAGGCAGGAGCCACACTACTGCTTTATAGAGGTATTGAAGTGCACTGACTACTGTTGGGGCCCATTGACACATAACGTATACTGCTTTCATACCACTTTCATAGTGTTATATCCTGCTTGGTGTAGATGTGTCATGGCCCCCAACAGTTGTCAGTGCACTTCAGTACTATTTTAAAGCAGTAATGTGGCTTCTGCCTTTTATATACCGCTTTCATAGTGGAATATCCTGCTTGGTATAGATGAGCCCTCTGTCTCCTGGTACAGTTTCTAGAGCCAAAGACTTTCAGCCACAGAGGTGGGGATGAAGACACTGGGGCCCTTTCTACACCTAAGGATTATCCCAGGAAAATGGAGGGATCATCCCTGCCTGCTACCAGGATCCCCTGTGTGCCATTTGGATGCACAGGGATGACCCCGGGACAATCCCAGGAAAAAAGGCAGGTGTAGAAATGGCCTGGGACTGAGTCACATGGGGGGGGGGGAGTTCACCCTTTCCCTCCACACTGCAGTCCTGCCAAAAATCCCCACCTATTAGCTTAGGGTGGGAAGCTTCTATTGTTGCCAATAGAAACTTACCTCCCAGGACTTGTACAGTATCAGGAGAACAATTTTTGGCATGTTGGGGCCGGGGGGGGGGGATATGCCATGATCCTACTCATTCCCCTCTCACTTTTGCTGTTGTTTAAAGGGGGGAAGCAAACAAATCAAATCATTCAAGCACTTAAAGTCTCACTGATTCTTGCCCAAGGACATACCCCAAAGGGGGCTGTGGGTGGTCAGAGGAATTTGTATCTCCCCTTGGAACTGCCTCTGCCTCCTTAGGGAACCGCACCTCCCTTTTAGAGAATAATGGCTTTATAGCCCTGTTTGGTGGGAAATTACAAGAATAAATATATTGGTGATGACGAGGTTAATGCTCGCAAGGGGTGGAGGGAAGTGGTTGACAGTCTGTTTCGGGTGTAGAGATTAAATTATTTACATAAGCTTGTAGGCAAAGAATGAGGCTTCTTCTCCTTTATAACAGTAGAAAGCTCCTCATCAACATTACCTAGGCCCAAACATGTTCACCCGCGCCCTGCTCCTCAGAGGTCTCGCAGTGTGAGTGACCTGTCCCAGTGTCGGCGGGACAATGCCGGAGTGTACAGGCTGTATGGTATGTCCAAGTGCTGCTACTTACCCAGGCTGCACTTTTGTAACAAAACAAAACAAAAGTAGTTAGCTAAGTTTTTTTTTTCTTTTCTTCAAAAAAAAAACACCACCCCACCAACCTTTTCACCTTTTCCCATACCTTTTCTTACAACAAAGCACAGAACAAAGGCACTGGATGTCAGGTGAGGCTTTTCTTTTGCCTGCTGGTCTTTGTCACACTTCACAAAGAGCCACACTGAAAGCCGATGTCTAGGTCACTGAGCTGTCTCACAAGTTGTACATGTTATCTGTTAGATACTAAAATCCCGCTTGTTGAGATGATACCCAACACGCGCAAACACATAGACGCATCCCTGCGAATGGCTAAGGAAGCAGTAAAGAGTAACTCTCTTTAGTATTGTTATTTTACAAAGCTACTTCAACAGATGGGAAAAAAAAAGAATGTGACTAACTTTTTTCATCTTCGGACAGCTTTTTTAATACTCCAAAAGTCCAACTTCAAATTAACTTCATTAAGACACGGAAAGAAATACCGCTTTACATAAGCCAATTCTTCCCTTGCTGGGTTTTTGCCTTAAATATCAGATAACTCACTAATGCTTTTGTTTCTCTGGGAATGCTTGCACTTTTATTTTGCTTTTATGTTTCAAATATGCCGCCTTGTTGCCTGCTATCGCTTCTGCTGCACTTTGGGAGCCCAGCCGTGGTTGCTTTTACAGCATGACCCAAACGTTTGTTTGTTTTTCTTTATGTTGACTGATGTAGAAAAACCGCTTTTCACCCGTGATGCCTCACAACTGAAGGGGACTTTCCTCAGCACCACCCTTAAAAAAAGCAATATGGGCTTTGGATTTACCATCATTGGTGGGGATGAGCCCGACGAGTTTCTCCAGGTGAAGAGTGTCATTCCCGATGGGCCTGCAGCACAGGATGGCAAAATGGAAACAGGTAAGTCAGAGGGTTTCCTTCCTTTGGAGGAGGATGAAACTCAGCCAAAGGTGCGGGGCAAAACCACCTATGGAGACACACTTGTAAGAAGTTGGGCTGTGTGCGGCTGCTGTGAAAAAGGCGAGTTCCATGTTAGGCATAATTAGGAAAGGTATTGGGAATAAAACTGCAAAGATCATATTCCCATTATACAAATCTATGGTATGACCACACTTGAGATACTGTGTACAGTTCTGGCCACCACACCTAAATACTGTAGAGTTGAGAAAAGGTGCAGAAAAGGGCAGCTAAAATGACCAAGGGCTGGAGAAGCTCCCCTATGAGGGAAGATTACAACAGCTGGGACTGTTTAGCTTGGAAAAAAAGGAGGTTTGAGGGGAGACATGACAGAGGTGTACAAAATTATGCCCGGTGTGTGGAGAATGGGGATAGGGAGACATTTTTATCCCGCTCTAATAATAGTATAACCCGGGGTCATCGCATGAAGCTGATTCATGAGCGATTAAGGACAGATAAATTGAGGTATTTCTTCACACAGTGCATAGTTAAACTATGGAATTCATTGCCACAAAATGTAGTGATGGCCACCCATTTGGATGGCTTTAAAAGGGGGTTGTATGAATTGATGGAGGATAAAGCTATTAATAGCTTCTAGTCCTGATGGCTACTCTATCTCCAGTACCATAGGCAATACGCATATGTACATAAATTGCGGGGGAACAGGGATGGGAGTGTGCTGTTGCACTCATGCCCTAGTTGTGGGTTCCCATGGGCAGTTGGTTGGCTACTGTGTGAACAGAATGCTGGGCTAGATGGATTCTTGTTCTGATCCAGCAGGGCTCTTCTTATGTTCTTATGACATTTCCCAGTCTTTTCCCCCATCCCCTACCCTGACTGGCTTAATGCAAAATCAGACACGAGGGCAGTGCTTTGGTCAAGCAGGGAAATGAAAACTGACCAGTCCATTCCTTCTTCCATAAAGGCACCAGCACCCTGAAACTACTGGAGATGTGGCAACCTCATATAATTTGTAACCACATTCCACAGGCCCAGTAATCATATCTAGAGGACACAGTCCAGCACGTCAAAAGAGTACCAGATTTCAATTGGCACATGAACATCTCTGTAGTTCCACAGCCAATAGTACAAACAGTGGTTCACCAGGTCTTGTTGAAACGCCCCAAGTCTTCCATCACTCAGCCAACCTGTTTTACGTATGGGGGAAATTAGGCTGCAAGACAGCATTTTGTAGAAGGCCACATTCAGGTGCTTCAGACTCAAGAATTTTAGCCCCTAGCCCACAACAACTTCCTCTTGAATCATGTTATTTCCCAATTTAAGATTATATGTCTTTCATGGAGCAGTAACCCAGAACACTCTTGGAAGAAAGCACCAGTAGGCTAATGAGACAGCGGTTTTATGTTTACATTTGCTTCTGTGTTTGATTTGTGAGTATGTATGAGAAGAAGCCATAATTTGGACTTTTTTATATCATCCAGAATCATTGTATATTCTGTACACACAAATATATTGACAATGATGTGCAGATGAAAATCTTCAAGAATTAAAATGCTCAACCTTCACAGGTTTTAAAACAGAATTACTAAGGCTTGCTGACTTTTTGGGATAATGAAATGTAACTTTAACCAAGTACCTCTGGGTAATGTTGGGAGCTCCTAATCCATCCTGAGCTTATTTGCATTGTTCTCCTTGACCTTAAGCTAAAAATTGGCACAAAGTGTCAAAATTCCAGATGGTTTGTTAGTGAAAGAAATGGTGCACCAGAGCTTTGCTAGAAATCAGAATGAACTCTGGAGCACGATTAACAGTAAAACGAATTAATCGCCTTTGAACTGGATCGTGACCTCCATTTTTTCTTGTTTGTGTCTGAGGTGTTTTCTCAGGGTTCATTAACAAGGCATTGTGCCAAAATTAAAGGGAGCTTTACATGTCCTTGAACTTAAACTTATAGGTGCTATACTTAAAAAGCACATTTGGCCCTTCGCTAAAATGGTTTATATAACCACATTGTATTGGAACTGGTGGAATTGGGCTTTTATTTTCTGTTCGCAACTGCAGAGTATTGGAATATGTTGGTCTAATATTTACAACCTTATTTTAGTTATTGCCAGACTGGGATTCTGGCCAATAACCTTACAACAGAGTTTTGCAGCGGTTTCCAGCAAATCAGCACAGACACAGATTAAGACTGAGACTTTCAGTAGGTTTAAACAAACCTTTACTGGCATATAAAAATATAATTTAGTTATGGCATTCACAAATACAAATACTTACATACGGTCAGTCAATACAGCTCTGATAGAGTGATCATTTCTGATACATGTACATGGAATACAATCCTTTTTATAGGCTAACTGTACAATGATGCAACTGCTTGCAATCCCTTAATTGAAACAATCAAGTCACCAATTATTCAATCATGACATCAATGTCCAGGTGCAATGTTGACCTTTAAGTTTTCTGCTGAGTCTTCTGATTCCTCCAGCTCCTCAGCAATTAGTAAATCCCTGGAAACATATCCAGGATCCATTCCAGGATCCAACACCCCTTCATATGTTTACACTGGATTTAACAACACATTGTACAGTTATTTACATTTGTCCTCCCTGAAACCTAAAGTTTCACAAACTTCCCTTTGTTTGGTGGGACCTAGTGGCTTTGTGAACATGTCAGCAAGGTTTTCTTTGGACTCACAATAAACTAACTTTAAACTTCCACTTGCTATATGTTCCTTCACGTTTTGATACTTTATAGCTATGTGTTTGGATTTGGATTTGAACAATTGTGGCTATGTGCTTTAACTTTAACTGTTACTGGCTTCTCCACCGGGACCTAAAGAGCCTAAAAGTCCTTTATTTAACTGGATTAGCCAAGTAACCTTACCATACACCAGCACAATACTTAGCCTCATAGGAAAAACTTCACTTGCTTCCTATCTTTTCAAGCGTCACCATAAACCTGCTGAGAATAGTAACAAAACAGACAATCAAACTGTTCAAGATAATTCTACTTATTTGATCACATTCATCTTCTAGAAATACATGGTTATAGTGTATATCCTAATGGTGGCTAGTGGCCAATGTGACTGGTGAGGCAGAGGGCGGAACAGCAGAGGCTGAGCCAAGTGTACTTCGGCTATTGGACGGTATAAAAATGCAATAAATAAATAAATAAAACTTGTTTAATTAATATGACACTTCAAAAAAAGTTTATCATAGATATGGTAACGTATGGGGCAAAGTAAGGAGAAGAATACAGCATTTTCTGCTTTCACCATAGCCTCAATTCTCTACACTGCACACTGGCAAATGATATGGATAAAATGAGATATACATGAAATACAGTCTGACGATAACAAAACATAAGAGGGCATTATGTCTAAACATTGGTGAATCCCACTGGATCTGATTCAATTTGAGTTCAGTGTTACCAGATGCCTTCTCTGAGCCCAATTTGTTTCAGTAGCTTTGCTGTTCCATGATAAGGGCTGTTCCAGACTGATAGTGCTTACGTATTTCCTAGCTTACATGAATTATGGGGACTTCATGACTGATGGTGTCTCATGCAAGTACATCTTGCTAGAGTTTTTATGATATATCACATATTGTGTTCTAGTTGTTTCAGTACTTCTAATTCTGTTTGGGGGAGATTTGAATTCACGATATAAACAGATAATTTTTAAACTAGTCAAGGCAAGCAAAGGTGATAACACAGCATTGTAAAGATACAAGTGAACGTGTTTCGTGAAGATGAATTCACTCATCCACATAAGTAAACTGGGTGGGCTGTGGGCAGGATATGACGAGATTTTTAAAAGAGGGCAAGTTGCCTGCAAGGGGTAAAAAAAAAACTCACAACAATAATCTACCTAGCATAAAAAAACTGTGTCTTGTCTAGGGATGGATGAAAATGTCAATTATGATTTTGCTCATTTTCTCTTTTTTACAACCTCAAGTTCTTTCTGTTCCCACATCAGTTTGTGATCATTTTAAAAGTCCACATGAAAATTCAGATGCATTTTTGTGCACATTTTCACTAATGCATTTATTTTTGCAATTCCCCCTAATATAATGTGGGTTTGTATGTTATTGTTCCAAATATACACATTTTTATGTGCAATTTCCACTAACATATGCATTTTTGTATGCATTTTTGACTGGAGATCTGCACTTCAAAATTCAGAAAACTATGAATATTGAAGTATAACTGCCCCATCCCTAGTCACCATGGTGTGAATGCAGAATGGGGATGTGAGTTGCCTAAAGTATAATCTGGAAATGTGCTTGTTCGAATCCAAATGTTTCTGTTTCTGGATTCTAGCAAGCACATCCATAGTTCCAGGAAGATTCGGTATTATTGGACTAACATAATCTGAGCTAATTTCCAGAGACGTAGCCTATTTAGTATGTTGCAGAAAAAACAAGAAAAAATCTTATATCTTAATCTGATATAACCTTTTGGGGACATTGTTCCACTTCATCAGATGCAAGATCAATAGGTTTCCACTGTATATAGCTGGGTCTGGTGACTTCCATTGTAACAATTTTTAGAGGGGTAAATACGTTTGTCTGTTGCAGCAAACACAACAAAGAGTATTGTGGTACCTTGAAGAGCATCAAATTTATTCTGACACTGTCTACAGTCCATTTAATTAGTGGACACTATTCACTGCCTACAAATGTCTACAGCCATTTTGATCTTATTATAGTCAATCCTAAAATTATCTTCGCATAAATTTACAAAGAAATTTGAATTCTTATGTTTCTCAGAGACTCATTAAACACTTGTTTCAGTCTATATTAATATGACCTTGGAAGGGCCCGTAAACTTCATAGCCTTTATGTTCATCTGTTTTTTTAATAATTTTTTTGTTTTGTTTTACTTCATAGTAATTCTATCACTTTCATTCAAGCTGAGCTCTCTCCAGTGCCAGAATAATACCTGTATATTCCCATTTATGTTAAGCAAAATATCTGGATAAAGCCTTTGCTTGTATTTCAGAGTTATTCAATTCAAATCCCCCAGTGCTTTCAGTTTTATTGCATTTTCTTCTGAGCTTATCCGCCCACCCCTGCCGCCCTTGCTTTCTGAGCCAGGCAGAACTCTATATTTTCTGCATGCTGTTGAAGACCTACAATAAGCCACAGTTTCAAATAAGATTTCGAATTTTGCAGAGCTCAGGACTTTCTTGGGTTGTGATGGAAAAATAATGGGATATGAATCAAGAGTGAAATATCATAAAATAGACATTGGTTTGGGACCTCTTTAGAAGAGTTTAAATTTGCAAGAGAAGAAGTAATCTTCAAATAAAAGCATCAGCGCTCCATCAATATGTGTGCTTCTGGAGGCAAGAATGACTTATAGACATTTTTTTTAAAAAAAAAATCTGTATATCTCCGTTGCTCCTTACTGTATTATTGCCGTTTTCCTTTATCCTTTTCCCCTTCACCCTTTTCTCTTCTGTGAAGTGTAATCTTCATTCGTGCATATCTGTGCATGATTGTATTGCTCCTCAGTTGCTCTTCAGTATGGTTTTCTGTTTGCTATCTTTCTGTTTATCTCTGCATAATTGCATTGCTGTTCAGTTGTTCTTGGATATGGAGTTCTGCTTGCTTCCATTTTTCTTGTTCTATGTGCTGCTTTCAGCCCCAATTCTTTCTTGACTTTGCACACTGATGACCTTCTTTCTTTCTTTCTCACGACTCAATTCTGTGGATTGTTGTGTATAAATAGCAGTTCATGGGATCAGGCTAAATGGCCTTTGTACAGATGTAACAACTACTGGACCAGTTACGGTGGCACCAGGACAGTTAAATGTACTTGCCTAAACAGGCTGAGGTTGTATTGCCACCAGCCACTAAAGGTAAGGCAAGTATAAAGAAATTATGAGGTTCTTCCTAAGCTATCATTCTGGCTCTGAGCAGAAACATTCTCCTCCTGTTATTGCACCACAAGATATATTGATGTAGCTGGCCCATGATTTTAACATTAATTCATTCATTTATTACATTTTTATGCTCCCCAATAGCCAAAGCTTTCAGGGTGGTTCAGAGCATGGTAAAACATATGACATAATGTGGGGAATATGACAGTTTCCTAGATTCTAGGATGTAGAAAAAATTTTCAAGTTGCCGAAGGTATTGTTGCACTTATTAAGACATCTTCCTGTTATGATAGCTATACATTATGTGATATACAAAAAACAAAGTGCCTTTAATAATTAATACTCTTTACAGGTGTAATATTTGGTTGTTTATTGGAGAATTGGTCAAAAGGTTCCTTTTTGTTTTGTCTTAAATAACCAACCATCTTCTAATACTATTTTTAGTGCCCTAAACATAATTTAGGGCACTAAACATAATTTTATGAAGAGTTACATTTTGTTCCCAATAAATCATGCAATGTACAAAATAGTTAATTGGTGTTAAGATAATAATATAAATGATTCAGCTTCTATCTTGTACTTGCAGAGGGTTTATGTTTTTCATAATACTTCTGTTTTCTTTACTTTGCTGTTTTAACATGCAGATCAGAAAATATATTCTGGAGAATCAGGTCATCTCCTTACTTGATTATACATGATTATTTTTTTTAAAAAAAGAAACAAACAAAATCCTGACATGTGGAGAGAGTGTAAACATGCCAATGTCCTGGGATGTTTTTAGGTTTTCATACATATCTTTGACAATTTGCAGCATATTCATTTTTCTAAATAAAATGAAATAAAATACATAATTATATGTGTTATGTATACATCACAATTGTTTTGTAGACATCACAAATGGATACCGTTGTTTTTATACTGTTGTTTTTATGTTTTCGATGGTTTTAAATTTTGTATACTTTTTAATGTTCACTGTTTTTAACTTTTGTAAACCACCCAGAGAGCTTCGGCTATGAGACGGTATATAAATGTAATAAATAAATAAATAAAGGTCAGGGGAGAGGCCAGTTGTGCTTCGTATAGTGTGAAATGGACTTTTGCAGTCCACCGTGATCATAGACCATCCTATGAGATCCTTCAAGACCTAACATAATGGGGATCTTGGTTTTTCATCCCTCTCCTCCACTTCATACCACCAGTCAAATGGAACTCTCTCTGCTGTAAACTAGACTTTTATAACCCAACCACAGTGCTATGGTTTCATTTATTTATTTATTTATTTATTTATTGTTACATATATCTCTCTCACCCTCTTTCCTCTTGCAAGGAACCCAAGGTGGCTTACATGGTTCTATTCTCTCGATTTTATCCTCACAACCCTGTGAGATAGGTTAGGCTGAGAGTCCATGAGTCCAGTGAGCTTCATGGCCAAGTGGGCACTAGAACCTGAATCTCCCAAATACCAGTCCAACACTCTAAGCACTACTCCATTCTTCATAGAATAGTAGAGTTGGAAGGAGGCTATAAGGCCATCAAGTCCAACCCCCTGCTCAATGCAGGAATCTACCTTAAAGCATCTTCTTTCCACCTGTTCCTGATCCTAGAACAAGAGAGCCTGGAAGACTGTAGGCCTATGAAACTGCAGTTGTAGAAAAAGATTCTAATGAACAACATAGCTGACATCTCATTGGTTATCTATTTGCAAGTTGTGACAAAAATAAATTAGAAATAGTGGTTTTCATCTGATTTCTTATTCCATTCAGTAATATTGTTTCATTACAAGAGCTTTCAGAAAAGGATCTAGTGCTGTTGCATAAAGAATTGATAAGCTAGTGAGAATTGGTAATGATACAGGTTAATAACCTAGAACAGTCTTTTGAAATTTCATCATCTAAGCATTCTATCTTTAGTTTTAGGTTTAATAGTGCTAATTATTTAAGCCAGAGGAGCAGAGCCTCTTTCAACCCAAAGGCCAGGTTCCATTTTGGATGAAATCTCGAGGACCACATTCCAGTGGTGGAGGAGGGGCAAAAGGGGTCGGTGACAAAAATGGCAGCATATTTTGGCTTAAAGTTCTTGCTGCCAGTAACTGGGGCCATAGCTAGACCTAAGGTTTATCCCTGGATCATCCAGGGGTCAAACCTGTTCATCTAGGTGACACACAGGTTATCCAGTGCTCAGGCAGGGGCGAACCCTGGATGATCCCAGGATAAACCTTAGGTCTAGCTGTGGCCTAAGACTTAGGGGAGGCATTTCAGCCTTTTAGAATGACGGGGGAAAACCTGCACAAAAGCTGAGAAACCTCCAAATGATTAGAGGTTGGGGAAAGGGGCAGGACCTCCAGGGAAAGGAGTGGGGCTTCCAGGGGAACTTGGGCCAGAGGTTTTAAAACCTGCTTTATACTATTATTATTATTATTATTATTATTATTATTATTATTATTTATATAGCACCATCAATGTACATGGTGCTGTACAGAGTAAAACAGTAAATAGCAAGACTCTGCCGCATAGGCTTACAATCTAATAAAATCATAGTAAAACAATAAGGAGGGGAAGAGAATGCAAACAGGCACAGGGTATGGTAAGCAGGCACAGGGTAGGGTAAAACATTCCATCTTTGGTTTCAGCTTCCATACTACTACATTTTCAGTCATTTTCTCATTTATTAGGATGCATTATTATTATTATTATTATTATTATTATTATTATTATTATTATTATTGTATTTATATCCCACCTTTTTTTCCTCCAATGAACCCAAGGCGGTGTACAGTTTGTGACTGGCGCAAAGTCACCCAGTGGGTTTCCATGGCCGAGTGGGGACTAGAACCCGGATCTCCCAACTCCCAGTCCAACACCTTAGCCACTGCACTGGCTCTCGTTAGTACTGCTCCAGCATATATGTTTTTCCCAAATGGCCAGGCTTCTATCTTTCATGCAGCATTGTTGTTTTTAAAAGAACTCTGAATAGTTTAAAATAAATTAGTCAGGTTTCACTGATGTGCTCTGTTAGAATTGTTTTTATCTGTTGCTATTTCTTGATTACCGGATGTGATATTTTCATGACTGTGTAATTACTATGTATTTATGTGTTTTTTAAATTTTATGTGTAAACCGTATACACATAAAATGAGGGCAGTGTGCCCTGAAAGATGGTTTAGGAATTCTTTGATAAATAGATAAAGATCCCTGGATGGAGGCTTATTTAAAATCTGGCTGACACAGCTTTAGGATTTAGCTCTTATGGACAAATTAACAAACGAAACCCAGAACCGAAGAAGCAACACAACCGCCACCACTTTTTATAAAACTTGGTTTAATTTTATTTCTTATGTGGTGACCAAGGAATATGGATATCGACCACCAGCCACACATGGTTGATCTTTGGAACAGTACTTTTATTTAACTGGTGGAAGACACACACACTCCTTTTCTGTCTTTTTGCGAACATCAACTTTGTTTTGTCCATGTTACCCATATTTTTTGCTGGTATTCTCATCGAGGTGGGGAGGGAACTGTTGTTTATTTGCATTGTTTCACCTTAAATAATAAAATACAATTTAAAAAAACAGTTAAATAGATAAATGCAGAAGATTGCACAAGTTCGGTCTTTTGTGGGTGCTCCCTATGAGCACTTGCAAAACATCTTGTGGGTGCTAGAAAGGCCTGCTATGGTGGCCTTCCATTGTTTCCCAAAGGCCCACAACCCTTACAAAGGGGAAAAGAGCAAGAGGATTGCAGTGGTGACAGGCGGTTAAACTTGCAGTAGAGCAACCTTTGCCACTGGGGCGGTAATTGGTTCTACATTTCCCAGCATCAGTGAGAAAACAATCCTGTTCACATGCTACACATGCTGTTCACATCACTTTCCACTGGGGAGAAGGGTCAGTGTTTGAAGGAATTATTATTTATTATTATTTATTTATCATATTTATACCCCGCTCCTCAGCCAAAAAAGGCTCTTGGAGCGGCTTACACTTAGCAAAAAAGACAGTCCCTGCCCTCAGGCTTACAGTCTAATAAATAGGAATAGTGGCATTTTCCTGCTGGGGATGCTGGGACTTATAGGGCGGAACCCAACAGGGTGCTTATGCCCTCAGTGACTCCTTTCTGCCCTGTCAGTTCCCTTCCATAAGCAGTAAGTCCCACCAATTCCATTATGCAAGCAGGACCACCACTTACCCAAGGGAGGTTTAGCACTTTCTAAGGGAAGCCTTGAAATGAGCGGAAATACTCATTTCTGGAAAGAGGCAGGTTGGTGGAGCTCCTTTATGTGAGCTCCAGGGACCTGCCTCCTTCCAAAAACAAGCATTTCTGCTTGTTTCAGGGTGCCCTGGAGGCGCTAAATTGCCATTGTGGAAATGGCGGAGACTACTTGTGCAACAGAATAGTGGGGGGATAAGAGAATCTGTGGGGGCGTAAACACCCCCATGGATTCTGTCCATAATTCCGGTTCCCACACCAGCAAGGAAGCATACTTTGCCATGGAGATCAAGCACATGCTTCAAACATCTCTGCTGCCAAACTGCCTTCTCTTACTCAAGGTGAGGTTTATGGGCCTTTGAGTGGAGAGGGGAAGAGGAAGAAGACGTGGTGGCAGCCAACACTTGCATTTGTGAGCATCACTTTTCAAGTGCTCAGTACTTTCCTCATTCCAGGGGCAGAGCCCAGGCATTTTGATAGGGGATGATTTATGTTGCCAGGAAAAGCTTTACTGAAGTCTGTTTTCACTTTTTGCGATTTTCACCTTATGTGTGCTGTTAAACATATTCCCCGTGTTCATACTGTATAAGATTTTATATGCATCTCTAACTGTCACACTGGGATTTGGCATTTGCTCATGTGAACCATAGAAACATATGATTTCATGTGAATTCAAATTAAGGGTTGGGGATGTTCCAGCTTGCTTTGATCTTTTGAGATAAAGGAGTGTATTATGCAAAACTATATAGACATTTGGCATCTTTGCTACAATACACAGAAAATGCCATAAACCAAATTTACTCAGATGATAATATTCTCTGCGTCCATGTGATATCCTCCATGATATATTATATTGCCTTATAAATAGCTCATGAAATAAGCATTATCAAACCTTTACTAATTTATTTTGCCCTTGGCGTCTCAGAAGATACCTAAACAATTTGCAGAATAAATTAAATGGTGAGGGTGAATATCTTCATATTAGATTACATGTCTTTTCCAATTTATCAAGGCCCACATAGTTTCAGATGGCGGCAAGGATTTTTCCCATCCAAGTTTTCAGCCTTCGCTTTATTCTGCTTGCAATCTTATTAAGAACTTATCAAGAAGAGTTACATAAAGATTGTTGTTTGGACCCGCAGACGTCTAACTTACTTCATTCCCTTTTTGTGATGGGATATATAGCATATATAGGTATGTCTACACCAGTACTCCTTAAATTTCAGATCAGGTTTTACCCCCTTTTTGTTCCACTACAAAGCTTATGTTTCTGATATGTAGAGGCTTCACTTCCTGAAATTATGGACTTGGATTGTGGTCTTCCCCCCCCCCCAAACTTGCCCAGTTGCACCCATGCCCATCATACACAGCCATAAAATTTAAGGCAATGTGCCCGTAAATGGGAAGGGGGAGCTTGACACTAGACTGTATACTACTCATATTTAACTCCAATTAAAAGAAATGAATAGGGAATCTGTGGGTATCTGTGAACAATGAGAGATATACTGTGTGTAAAAGAAGAAGGGGAAGCTCCAGTAATAGAGGAAGGATGCAACAACCCCTGGGAAGAGGGACACCCCAGCTGCACAAAGGTTTGTTCTTCTTTAATGAAGTGTAAGATTTCCTGTGAAAATCCCCTTCCTAGAGTTGGAAGACCTAAAGATGGTAATGCACGTGCTGGAAACTTCAAGGCTGGACTTCTGCAATGCGTTCTACATAGGGCTACCTTTGTGCCTAGTCCGGAAACTTCAATTAGTCCAAAATATGGCAGCCAGGCTGGTGACCGGTACACCTAGGGGTGACCACATTACACCAGTTTTAAAATCTCTTCACTGGCTGCTGATTAGTTTCTGAGCAAAATATAAAGTGTTGGTTATTACGTTTAAAGCCCTACATGGTTTGGGTCCAGGCTACCTGTGGGATCGCCTTCTCCCGTACAATCCGCCCCGCACACTCAGGTCCTCTGGGAAGAATCTACTTCAGTCTGCCAAAACTAGGTTGACAGGTATTACCCAGAGGACCTTCTCTTCTGCTGCTCCCAGACTGTGGAATGGCCTGCCGGAGGAGATTCGTCAACTTGACAGTCTTTTAGCATTTATCCAGTGGAATTTTAGGGTGTTTAAGGATGTTTGAATCATGTATACTATGTTTTAATCAGTTTTTATGTGTTTTATATTCGCTGTTGTTCCCCGCCTCGATCCAAGTGGAGAGGCGGGTAAGAAATTTATTATTATTATTATTATTAAAGTGGAAATGTGGTGTCTCAGCTCTGTGTTCTTGATGGGTAACCCTAATCAGTGTAGCTCTCCAGTGATACCAAACTGAGGATCCTTTTTTGACTGTTAGGGGATGAGAAAAGTTCAAATTAACTGAAAGAAATCAGAGTTCTGCAGAGGGGGGGCTTGTGGGGGATTTGGATTGAGTAAAAGAGAGAGAGAAAGAGAGACTTAAACAGATGTGACTGCATCCTGCAGCATATGCTATCCAGTTTAAGAGCTGGTGTTGGCATTATGTTTTGGAAGATTTGCCTTTGTTTTTCTACGTATAAATTAAAATCCGAGGTGGAGATATGGAGAAGCTCACAGCAGATACCGCTGCAACTAGCAAAAATCCTGTGATTTTAGTACTCACAGAGTGGCTGCAGTATTCTGTGTGTTTTCACTCCAGATGTTACAGTTATTTAATGAAGCCAGCCAGCTGCAGTAAGGTTTACACAGGCTTTAAGGTCCCATAGGCTGTCAACATCAAAGTGACAGACTTCCTGCCCAACCTGAAGCACAGGTTACTACAGCCAAACCTCCCCTCAGGCTGGGTGGAGAAGGGCTGAAGAAGCTGAGAACCTAGCACCAAGACCGTATCTACATGAAGAAAGGGTGTTAACACATAAATATTGCTACTATTGATGAAACTTACATTCACTTTTCTCCCCATGTTTAAATGCATCCTTTTATTTCCATGTTTGCTTTATATGAAGGATAAAATTGTAACAGATAATGTTTGGTTTGGGGACTGATTTGTTTATTCTGGTGCTTCATATTATTTCCATACTGATTCATGCCCTGTTAGCAAATATGAAAAATAAGGCTGGGGGATCCCTGGTGTCGTTATCCTAAGCTGCTGTTAGGGTGGTCATGTGACTTCTTTTCTAGAGGACAGCCCTCTCTTTGATTGGCTACCAGAGGACTGTCCTATATTTTGAAGGCTGTTCAGCTAATGTGGTGTAGTGACTAAGGTGTTGGACCGGGAGTTGGGAGATCTGGGTTCTAGTCCCCACTTGGCCATGGAAACCCACTGGATGACTTTGGGCCAGTCACAGACTCTCAGCCCAACCTACCTCACAGGGTTGTTATTGTGAGGATAACATGGAGAAGAGGATTATGTACACTGCCTTGGGTTCCTTGGAGGAAAAAAGGTGGGATATAAATGCAATAAATAAATAAAGATAAAGATAAAGGAACCATCAGAAGGAAGAGCTAGGCCTTGAACTTACTCATCAACTGCACCTGCATAACAGACTGAGCAAGCACACAGGTCAACCTCATCACAGTCCTTAACACTATGGTGAGATGTACTGTATTTCTATTTCAGTTATAATTATTATTTCTAAATTTGCATTTATCATATAAATTAGCATATATAAATGCTATGCAACTTCATGTCCTCTTTTTTGGTGATTCATCAGTGGCCACTCTTGCAGCTGTGGGAGATGGAGGGAAATCTGCACTCACCCCTTGTTTTTTGGCAACTGGCTTGAAGATAATTTGGGATCTAATGATAACTCAGGTCATTAGATACCCTAATTATCATGGCTACAAACAGATCTCGATTGGCTTGTTATTGAGCATCTTTCATGTACAGGCTTATAGATTCACTTTAATTCAGTATTGAACTCCTTTCTTCCTTGTTTGCTTATTTATTACTCCTTCCTTCCTGGTTTGCTTATTTATTACATTTCTGATCCACCCAATAATCAGAACAGATTACAAACAGTTAAAAGACTAAAATGCCATAGAAACTGTTAAAAGTATAAAATGCAATACAAATGTTTAAAAGACTAAAACACAATACAATGTAAAAGAAACTGCACATGAATCAATAAAACAGCCATAAACAACTAGAATTATATCTCTAAAATACCTGGGAGAAAAGAAAGTCATTTACCTAGCACTGAGAAGATAACTATGTAGGTACATGTGAACCTCTTTGAGGAGGTCATTCCATAAGTGGGGTCCCACAACTGAGAAGGCCCTCTTTCTTTTAGCCACCCATCTAGCTTCCTTTGGTGGGGTACCCAGAGGATGGGCTCTGAAGACGACTGAACGGTCCAAGCAGTCACATATGGGAGGAGGCATTCCATTAGATACTCTAGTAGTCATAAGCTGTTTAGGGCTTTAAATGTCAACACCAGCACTTTGAATTTTGCTTGGAAATGGACTAGAAGACAGTCCAGCAGATGAAGCTCTGGCATCCCATTATTATATTGCCAGACCCAGCTAGTAACCTAGCAGTTCTGTTTCAAACTGCCTGAGGTTTCAGAACTTCAAAGGTAGGCCCATGGATAACTCATTGTAGTAATCCAGCCAGGAGGTTACAGAGCATGGATAACTGTTGCCAGGCTATGTCTGTCCAGATAGGGTCACAGTTGGTACATCAACTTAAGCTTCTGACAACCAAGGTCACCTGGACCTTGTGACAATGATGGATCCAGAAGCATGCCCACAAAGGGATGCAGTATGGTGTGAGCCAGTGTGTATGTATTGTGTGAGCCAGTGTGGTATAGTGGGTAAATTGTTGGACTGGGAGTTGGGAGATCCGGGTTCTAGTCTCCACTCAGCCATGGAAGCCCAATGGGTGACTTTTGGCCAGTCACAGACTCTCAGCCCAACCTACCTCACAGGATTGTAGTTGTGAGGATTAAATGGAGAGGAGGAAGATTATGTACACCGCCTTGGGTTCCTTGGAGGAAAAAAAGCAGAATATGCTAACAATAACAATAATAATAATAATAATAATAATAATAATAATAATAATAGGTCAGAACAATATCTGGTCAGAACCAGTACAACACAAAGAAAGTACAAGCTGGATAACAACAAGAAGAAAGAGACAACTACCACAGCAAACAGAGTATACAATAACCCTGGAGGAACTGAAGGAAACAATACAAAAGACACATAACTAGAAAGCACCCAGCCCGGACCAAATTCAAAAGTTCTGGTACAAACAGCTTACATCAACACACAAATACCTCGCTCAACAGATCAACACATAGAACACCCACACCTATTCCCGCTTCTCCTTACTGAAGGCAAAATCTACATTAAACCAAAAACTCCAGACACCCAAAAACCAGCTAACTACAGACCTCTCAACACTCTACAAAATTATAACTGCCACAATCACACAAAAATTTGAAATACATCTCACCCAACATAATATACTCACAGAAGAACAAAAAGGATGTAAAAAGAACAGCAGAGCTTGCAAAGAACAGTTAATAATAGACAGTGTCATCATGAAGCAAACAGAAAAAAAGAGAAGAACCCTCCACACCTGCTACATAGACCATAAAAAGGCTTTTGAGTCCATCCCACACAGTTGGCTGAAAAAAGTACTTTTGTAAAAAATATACAAAATACATCCCTCAATCCAAAACTTTCTGACAAGAATCATGGAGACATGGAGAACAACAATACACTTAACAACAGACAAGGATCATATACAGACAGAAAAAATAAATACCAAATATGGCATGTTCCAAGGTGTGGCATATTCAGCGCTCTATGTTTCTGCCTGTGCCTCAATCCACTATCCAACACCCTTAACAACAACACATACAGCATCAACATAAAATACCAAAACCAAGCAAAGCACAAAATCAATCACCACCTGTACATGGATGACATCAAAATCTATGCCTCAACTCTGACACAGATAAAAGGCGTCCTGCGAATCACTGAAGAACCGACGACAAACATGAAAATGGAATTCGTGATAGGAAAATGCAAGATGCTACACGTAGAAAGAGGAAAATGGAAAGAAGAAACAGCAGAAACACTAAATAATGAAATACTAGATAACATGGAAGAAAATAAAACATACAAATAACAAAACACAAAAACCAATTACTCCACAGTAAAAGCTCAACTAAGAATACAATACAAAACTCGGCAATCACAAATCCTGAAATCCGAACTCAACTCTAAAAACATTTTCAAAACCATCAACACCTACGCAATACCCGTCCTCACAAACTCATTTGGAATCGTACACTGAACTCGAAGAAATAAGCAGATTCAATCACACCGAACTCACAAAAAACCGCATGCTCCATCCCAACTCATGCATTGAAAGAATAACAATCAGCAGGAAAGATATTAAAGGGTTTGTATTGTAATTAACCTGTTTCACAATATTTTGGGGTATATTAAGGATCAGGTGTCAAACATTTGCTAATTACAGCCATGGATTATGCTGGCAAAAGCTTGGAGAACAGTCCAACAATCGATAAAAGGAAATCTCGACTATGATTATGAATCAAATCACCTGTTATAAACTGTTATGGGATGGGAAGATAAACTCAATGCTAACCTTTCAGGAAAATTGGACACCTTTTAGTAATTATAGGAATCAGTATGTATGAAATGAACTGGTGCCATTCATTATTAGGTGAGATAGTCTTATTTGTTAAATATTTTATAGAGAGATTGTATGTTAATTTTGATTGTATGGAAATTATAAAAGGGCCTTCTTGGTGGCTGCTCCCAGACTTTGGAACTACTTGCTGAGGGAGACTAGGTTGGTCCCCGTGGCATGCAAAGACATTCTTATTCAGGCAGGCCTTTGGCATATAAATTGGTCTACTGCTGACAGGCTTCTTTAATTAGTCAGTGCCTCTTTTCTTCTCTTATTGTTGTGTTTTTGGTTGTGTTTTAATTAAGATTTTGTTCTTAATCCAGATTTTACTGTTAGCCACCTTAAGCACCATTCTTTGGCATAAAGGCAGGATATAAATTAATTAAACATTTTTAAAAACAGTGGAACTTTTGCTTTGTGGGATCCATCTAGTTCAGCATTGTGTTTCAAAGAGAATGTATCTCACTAGATGACCTTCCTGTGTTAGTCTGTATCATCTGGTCTGTAACATCATAGGTATAATGCTTTTGTACCTGGAAGCCCCGTTTAGCTATCAATCTTACAACGCTTCTATATGGGCTGCCGCAAATCCTGGATAAGGCATTTACTTTTCTGTTGAGGTTCTGTAATACTTGTAAAATGACCTCTACTTTTCAGGACTTGTTTTTATTGGGCAGTTACAATGAACGTAAAGCATTATACAAATATTGTAAAGAAATAATTTAAATGACTGGACTGACCCACTATGTGAAAAATGAAGAATATATGTCTTGGTGGTGGTGGTTATTCCTCTCCATAGCCAAAACTCTCTGAGTGGTTAAGTATCTCATTCTGGTATATTCGCTTTAGCTGGGGTGCCACAATGATACAGCTGCAGCTGTATCTAGTACTTGGCAGAGCACCACTTCGCCAGACTAACTTGAACATCTTGTTCTGTACCTCAGAGGTACAGACTTCATTCACAGTATTAACCATTGACAAACTTCTTTTGTAAGGCCACACATTTTAAGCTCCATGGCCTTCACAATAATGGATCTCATAACAACTAAAAGGCAATGAGCTTTGCATTGAATTGATTAAAAATGTAGATCCTTGTCATAAATATGGTCAGAATTTCAGGTTAAAGTACATCTGTTTTGAAGTGGCATGAGCGCTGTTTTCCTTTTTAAAATAAATAAATAAAAATCAGTTCACTTATTCCCGTTCCTTGTTTTCCATTCCTACTGAGCTGTTTCAAAGAGGAACCGAGAATTGTGGGGCAGCACAACTAAGAAGGCAGTCAAAGATATTCATCCGTTGATGACACATGGTTCCTTGCCAGGATTCCTGGGCAGTCACAGTGGCTGCTTTGTAGTTACCTCATGCTCTGTCATACAGCTAAGCCTTTAGGCTGCTAGGAGGCTAGCAGAGTCCCTTCCCTGCTTCTGGCAGCTGTTACCTAGATAACTGCAAAGCTTCATGTGAAGAATTAAAATGTATCGTCCTTGGTAGTGCAAATGCATTCTAAATTTTAACCTCTTTACCTAAAAGCAACAACAGCAACATTGTGTGTGTGTGTGTGTGTGTGTGTGTGTGTGTGTGTTTGTTTGCATGAGGGTTCCTCCTCACGCAAGATTACATTTCAACGTGCCCCCAAATAGTAGGGGAAGTGTGGAAGATAGGTTTCGCCCTGCTTTTCAAATCCACTGCTGCCCTGTCATGCAGTTCACTGGCTCCAGGTTTTTTATGATGATAAAAGTCTTCCCTACACAAAGCCTAAAATCGAGGCGCTGGTTTACTTAGCAAGAAGGTAAAACTGTCCTTACTTCATATGGTCTCGAAATGATTCATTGCTTTTGTTGAAAATATATGATGTTTTAGCACAGCGCCAGCTTAGGAGACCAGTGCCATGCACAGAACCTGGCAGAGAAAGGAACCCGCCTGCTCTTTGCACTCTGCATTCATCTATGTATTCCCTCTTTGTGCTTTCCTTGCAGTTTTAATCTGTGCTGTTTCATGTTTATCGTGTCAGCAAATAATCAAGTCTTTTAGATTCTCATAATTTATTTTATTCTTCCTTTCCTTAAAAAAAGAAAAGAAAAAGTTAAACGCTTTCATTTAAATAGATCTTACCGCTGTATGCAGAACACAATAGAAATGTAAATAGCCTCGTCGACTAATCCACATCTGCCTGTGTGTAATTACCGGATGCATGCTGGTTTAGCACAAAATTTTTGAAAAGCCAGCTTTTTAATTAAAACATGTGCACAGGGTAAAAGTAGAATTACACCAGGTCTCTTTAAAAAAAAAAGCTATATAAAATGTCAGCTCCTTACAGAAAAGATCTGCTTCCTGTTCTTATTCTCCTTCCAAAGCTATGTCTAAAACAAAAACAAATAAACTGAAGTGCCCTTTTATCCTTCTAATAAGCCTGCTGGAATCTCTTGGGACTTTCATCTTGTAGATGCAGATATACAGAAAAGAGAAGGAGAGAGATGCCCTCTTTGGAGAAACTAGGGATGAGGTGGGGAATCTCCCACCAGTAAACACGCACACCGACTTTTTGCCTACTTACCACTTTAAATTATTTGAACCCTCTTCTATCACCATGGTAAGGGAGAGATGGCAATCTATGTGCCCCTTCACTTTAGAACAGAAATGACAGGAAACTATCAAAAGGTATGCTTGAAAATTAGCTTGATTTTCAAAATTGCATGGTGCAGTTTGAGCTTTTCAGCTCCTTTTAAAGGTCCTGAAATACAAAATAAACATGCCCATTAAAACAGGGTAGATTATTCCCACAGCTATTTCTTACAATGCATTTAGCACGCTACACTCAGCAATCTATTTTAAAGATGATTTGAGTGCAAGTTTTCTACAGTACCTTTGGATATAGTTTTCTCCAGTTTCTCTTGCAGATTGCTGCATCTTTCATGTGTTTTTAACAGGTCTCTCTAAACAGGTCACCAGTGAGAACTACCTAATTCTCTATACCCGTCTACTTTGAGGTGGCATTTACCTCTATACAGTTGGCATGTGTTTACCTCTGCCTAGCAGTCATTTCCACTTGGCATGATAACATGACAGGATGCCCCTTGATTAAGGGAGCGCTCCTATGTCCCCTAGCCAGTTTCCCGGCTCAGAGCTGATAGTCAGGGCTCCAAGATGGGAGCCAGGAAACCATGCTCCCCACACATCCCCTTCCCCCTCAGAGCCTGCGCAGAGATACCTGCACTGGCTGCCTCTCCTTGCTCATAAAACGGAGTGCAGAAAGGAGGGTGTTGTGGCCCAAACATTATGAAGACCCTCCCTATGATCCAACACATCTTTAATTCATAGAAAGGAATTCACATTGCAATGGAGAGAGGTCATACCTCTGCCAAGGAATACTCTTCTCTGAGCTTTTGCTGGGTGTGCCAGCTGTTTTATCAGCTAGTTCGGCAGAAGCAACTAGAGCACGAGCAGAAAGCTTGTTTACCAAAACGGAAATTCTAGCTGACCACAACTTTCCTGCAGCAGACCTGTTACCAAGACCTGTTACCAAGGATCTGCCTCGGTGTCTAGGGAAAAACAGGAAGTCTGCCTTACCACAGACTCTTTCAGTTTGAAGCGAGATACAGGTGGATGGGGGGGGGGAATCTTCTGAGACAGATGATTTTTAAAAGCTGCTGCTCAGCTATTTATCAATGCCCAATGTCTGGCCTTTCCATTTAGATTAATCAAATTGATCGAACATGGCTTCGCTTATGCTAAGATAAAGCTCAAGCCATTACAAAGCAAAGGAGGTATTTCCAGGGCACAGGAGGAGACTGAGGCTGCTATGTTACACTGTTTCCTATGGGCGCTGAATGCAAGGCAGGCTGGGGTGCCGAGGTGTAGATTGCCTCCACACTGCTCCCACTCTGCATAGGATTCCCATCAGACTCCGAGTTCAGAAGCTGGCAGAAATTGCAGAAGGATTGACCATACCCTTGGTTTATGATACCCTTAAACACATGTAACTCTTTTCTACACCTATAGATGTGGCCCAGTATTGTACCCTTACATGAATGTCAGAATGTGGGTGTCCCCAATTTTGCAAAAATTACTATTTAAAATTGTAATTACTTTTATATGTCCCTCTCATTTTAACCTCACATCATCCTGCAAGGTTTCTTAAGCTAAATGATAGTAACTGGTCCAAGGTCAGCCAGCAAGCAAGCTTCATGACTGAGGCCAGATCTACACCAACCAGAATATAACACTTTAAAGGGGGTTGTCAACGGCATACAAAATGCACTCTGGACCCCAGCAGTTGTCAGTGCACTTCAATACCATTATGAAGCAGTAGTGTAGGCCTTGCCTGAGTGTAGATTTAAACGAAGGTGAGCAAAATGCAACCTATCAACCAGGCTGGATGTCCTATAGCACAAGATTCTGGAAGGGTTTTATTTTAATGGCTAATGCCTATTGGGATGTGGCCTGTATATACACAAGCCTTCAGGGAACAAGAAATAGGCCATTCTGTTCTGCACAGTCAGCTCTAACACAATACTGTATGTCCTGATCGAGTTGTATCTATGGCTGACCTTGTACCTGTTGGACTTAATACACAGAAATCCACATGGTTCCATATACCATATAACACTTGGGTAGATATCAACCATGAGATGTACTCCTGTATATATTACCTTATATTACTGATCAGAGCAAATCATCTAATGATCTTTCAATAGATCCCAATCTTCTCTTCTGCCCACCGCTGCTCTATAATAGTGTGAGAGCTACAAAATTGCAGATTTGTGCACAGTGTGTGTGCATCTTTTGTGACTTTTCCTGAGTCATTTGCATGTCTAAAATATTGCATGGAGATGGTTTATATATGCATTTGCCTCAAAAGAAGATATGGATGCTTGTATATATGTATTTACTTCAGGAAAAAAATACGGCTGCTGGCAGAGTGTGTAAATCTTCCCTACATTACATATTGTTGTTGTTCATGCTTATTCATAAATGTTTGAGAATGTTTACAATAGAACCCCCCTTCCATCCCAATTATCCAGTTGGTGATGCAAGTCATAGATCAATAAGCCTCCAATCCCATCATTCTATCTGATGGGTGGCAAGAAGGATTCACCATCTCTTATTTAATTGAAGCCTATCCTGAAGAGAATGGTACCTACTGTAAGTGGACAAGCAGGAGTCCTCATGATAGAAGCTGAGGCTGGCCAGCCTGTTCGTAGCAAGACAGCCCTGGATTTTATTTATGACAGCTAGCAAAGTTTGATGTCACGGGCACGTCTCCGAGCAAAGAAACTGCTCATACTTTTATGGATTTCTCAGGAGCCCTTTCTTTACCAGTGTGCCTATTTAATTCTACAGACAGCTGAGAAAATATCGTTTATTATATCTGTTTTAAAGTTAATCTCAGGGTGGTGAAGTCTAACCTGTAAAGTGTACAGTTCTCTCCCAATCGATGGCTGCTGCTTTTATAGACATGAAATCCTAGGAGATTACGGTTGGTACATTTTGGCAATTGACTCAGCCTTCATCTGTAAAAGAAAACAGTTTGCAGAAGGGCATTGCTGGCAAGTAAGAGCATTTATCATGTAGGTGAATGAGCAGGAGAATCAACCCTTGACATTGGCTGATGCTATTAGGTCCTGTAGTGGTGTTGCCTTAGTTATATTGGTACAGACTTGGCATCTGGGAGATGGTTGCAGGGCCTGGTTCCTGTGTTTGTGCCTCTGTTATGTGGCTCCTTGTTGCTAGTGAATAGCCATTTTAGATTGGGAGCTGACTGTAAGAAAGGACAGGGCTACCCCCCCCCAAGTCTGTATCTTTGGGTTCATCTACACCTGCAGCCCTTTGGGGAGTGGGGAGGGACGATCATGGAGTTTTCCACTTCCAGGATCGTCCCTCAGGGGCCACACGCCAGTGAGTTGTCCCAGCAGTAAAGAGTCTGGGGTGACTTTAAAAAAAAAGGGGGAAGAAAAAAAGAGAGAGATTTGCGCAATTGCGGAATTGTGTGGGCACAATCGTCCATGAACATGAGCTTATTATTTTTTAAAAAACCACTAATTCAGCATTGGAAGATGCCAAGACCATCCCAAAGATGGCAAAACAGCTCACCCCCAATGTCCACAGACTCCCCACACACAGCTCCATGCCTATTTCCTGAGCCCTGCTACTCATGGGGAAGAGGGGAGGACCCCGGGAGGGAGAGCCACACCACCTACGGAGCTCAGGATGGTCCTGAGATGGTGGGGAAAAATGGGGGGGGGAGCAGTTGCCATTATCCTGGGAAAACTGAGTGCTCGTCCTGGTTCACCCTGGGATCAGCTGCGCATCATTTGGATGCACAGGGACAACCTCGTGACCGCCCAGGATAAATGGCAGGTATAGATTAGGCCTTTGCCCATGATAAGCTGTAGATCACTGAAGATATTATAGATATTATAACCTAAAAATGCTTGTTTTAAATCCGTAAGGCCCTCCAGATGTTTTGGCTTACAGTTCCCACAATCCCTCACCATTAGCTATGCTGGTTAGGAGTGATGGGAGTTGTAGGGCAAATCATCTGGAGGGCCACAAGTTGCCCACACCCTGCTTTAAGATGTGAGTCCCAGTATTGCAATTGTATCATAGGGCTTGGCTATAGTCCAGATATCTTGCAGTGTGTTCCAGTGTGGATGCTAGAAGCATGTCGATACGTGTAGCAATTAGTTGCACCCACACTGATTTGGGCATAATCATGGATATTGGCAGGAGGTAAATATTACTCTCTTTCTGAGAATAAATATGACCAAAAACTTGAACTGAATTTTCATTGTGACTATATATGACCATGTCACATGTAAAAAAGATAATGAATACTGTTTCACATATATGTTTAGAAGAAGGATCCCACTTTATATATCAATTTCCATAAGAAATTTGAAAGTAATTAGGACTCTGCTTTGGGGATATGGAAAGCTATAACTCTATGCACACCAAAGTTAAAGGTCCTCTGTGCCCAGTAGCCTTTCTTTGCAATTCTTTTTTGATTTGGCAGTATTTCTAAGCTTGAGGCAAAAATCGATACCACCTATGCAACCACCAAAATTATTTTTGTAGGCAGATATACTGCAGTTTCAGTCATTTTTAAGGTGATTGTGTCAGGAGCTGCAGAAGAGTGGTGATCCCTCTCGGAGATCCCGAGTTCGTTCAGTTTTTAAATTCAAGGGTAGTTGAAGTTATCTCATGTCATTATTTTTCTCTCTTTCTAGGTGATGTCATTGTCTATATTAATGAAGTTTGTGTCCTTGGGCATACTCACGCAGATGTAGTCAAACTCTTCCAGTCTGTTCCCATTGGTCAGAGTGTCAACCTGGTGCTATGTCGTGGATACCCTCTGCCCTTTGATCCTGAAGATCCTGCCAACAGCATGGTGCCACCACTTGCAGTCATGGAGAGGCCTCCAGTAGTAGTAAATGGAAGACATAACTATGAAACTTATTTGGAATACATTTCTAGAACTTCTCAATCTGTTCCAGATGTAACAGATCGGCCACCACATCCCTTGCACTCCATTCCAGCAGATAGTCAGCTTGATAGCACATTCCCACCACCTGTTCATGATGATAATGTATCCATGGCTTCTTCTGGGGCCACACAAGCTGAACTCATGACCTTAACCATTGTGAAAGGGGCCCAGGGCTTTGGCTTCACTATAGCAGACAGTCCCACAGGACAGAGAGTGAAGCAAATTCTAGACATTCAGGGGTGCCCTGGTTTATGTGAAGGTGACCTCATTGTTGAGATCAACCAGCAGAATGTACAGAACCTGAGCCATGCAGAAGTAGTGGATATACTTAAAGAATGTCCAGTTGGAAGTGAGACTTCTTTGATTATCCATAGAGGAGGTAAGTCTAGAAAGTCTGCACAATTACAATAATATGTATCAAAGGCTCTAAAATATGTTTGCTATATCGTTGTGTCCTAACTGGAAGGAAAGTCTCTTCCTGCATTTGGGGGAAAATATCCCTGTTAAACATAATGAGGCATGTAGGAAAAAATGTAATATTATAGTGTAAACTTCCCTTGTCCTATGTTTTGAGACATTACACACAATCATGAGTATTTTTGTCTCTGTAAGTAAAAGTGTAGGTGTTTCTGTCTGTCCCTGCTTTCGTTCGTTCTTTTTTGCATGATATTTGTATGTGGAATGTTAGAAGATGTATGGTGTTGCAGTTTTTCAGGGTAGGTCTCATATGTGGATTGGGTCAAGGAGCTCTTATGATCAAGGGTAGTATTCAGCTGTGTTATTCCGCTAGCACAAATAACGTTGCACTAGCAGAAACTAGGTCCCAAACTATGTGCAAGAGAAAAATTAAACTAAAGATGCATTTGCACAAGCGCAGTTGTGTAACCAGTTGCGCATTACGCTTGCACTGGCGTAATGCATGAGCACTTGCGCAAGCATCATGTGTGAGATCTTGCGCAACGGAAAAATTTCAGCAGAGCTCCATTCACGTTATTTGAGATTGCGGAATGACACCATTGGATACTGCCCCAAGTCAGCTAACAGTGCATGGTTCATGCATAAGCAGGCTGTTTCTGTTATATATGCACATGTAACAATTTTGCAAGTGTTAGTTGGTTCTGAGTGTTCTCTGATTTGGAAAATCCAGTATCTGATTTGGTCCATATTAAGATATTCAATTACAGATCTGATCATTATTCTTGTGGCATAAATATATGATTACTTATATCTACAAGAGGTTTATGAACAATGACTACAGATTAGATTTAATTAGAAACTACCCCATGGAATTAAAATTGATTGAGAAGTTCACCAGAAAGAGAAGAAACAGTAAGATGCAGAGCTGAGGAAGCTCTAAAGGGTCCCTGCTTTCATTGTGATTTTGATAAAACTGTTTTTTCAGGACTTTTATTAAGCAACAAATGGTAAAGTGCAGAGTGTACAAAAATACATACATATTACTTCATTTTAAGCAATAAGAGACTATGGTTGCATTCAGACAACATGATAGTCAACGGTGGGGTAATAACACGACAATTGTTTATCTAGGGGGTACTCCCCACACAACTTGATAATACTCAACTGTGGTGTGGATTAGGATCAGTGTTGAGTTGCCTATTAGTCAGTGCCCTCCACATGACACGATAACCAGTGATCATTCAAATAGTTACTTCTGCACATCACTGTCAACTATTTAAACCACCATTGGTTATTGTGTTGTCTGAACCCAGTCTACATCTGCAGTTTTGCCCCCTCCCTCCCGCTCCCCATATGTATGAACATGAAATTAGGGGAAAGTTGGTCGCCCCTCACTCCTAACCACTATTATCTTGGACATGCCACTGCTATGTTTAGCAGTGTGCATTTTGGCAGTGTACGTTTTTAGCACTGTACATTTTGCTTCTTTTAAAATCTATTTTAAAGTGTTTTATTCTGGGGGTTTTTTTATTTTATATTGTACATCGCTCCGAAATTTTGAATGGGGAGTGGTATATAAATATTGTAAATAAATACATAAATGTGTTTAGCACACTCTAATGCAGGGTGCATTTGGCTCTGAGGGCTGTATACGATGGTTGGGGGCTTGGGTAGGGTGACCATATGAAAAGGAGGACAGGGCTCCTGTATCTTTAACAGTAAAGATGTTTACTGCAGTTAAAGCTACACTAGCTATAGTAGAGTGGCCAGATACAAAAGAGGGCAGGGCTTCTGCAGCTTTAACTGTTGTGATGAAGAGGGAACTTCACCCTCTATATTACTGTTGAAGATACAGGAGCCCTGTCCTCCTTTTCATATGGTCACCCTAGGCTTGGGGGCTGCGTGCTTATGCACACATGTCCACTTAGATAAGAGTATTGGGTTTGGCTTGGTTTCCTCCCCTGTATAATGCTAAAACGGGATCTGAAGTAGCGTTATTGGGGACAGGGATGACAGATTACTAACATTCTCTGTGCTCATGGCTAAAAGTGTAACCTCTGCAAATAAGTGTGGGATTGATAATATCAATAGTAAACAATCAAAACCCTCTATGCTGATTGTAAGAATTAACTCAGTAGTAGTGAGTTTTTGTCTTGATATATTGGGTTGATTATAAGCACATGTGTGTTTGTGGATGCAGATCCAGACTATGGTAGTTACTCTGGATTAATTTGTGTAGAATAAATGTGTGTGATCATCTTGGCTATGTGTCCTAAATAAGGAAAGGGAAAGGAACCTCTCATGCAAGCACTTGAGTCATTGCTGACTCCTAGTCCTAAATAAACAGGAACGAATATCAGAAATCGTGTAAAGGAGGGAAGATACTTTCAGTATTTTTTTTATCTATTTTATTAATTGTTTACTTTTATTCCTATTGTGCCCTATACAGATTCAACGTACATAAACTGAACAAGTAATGATTATCCTAGAAATATCTTAAGTAATTATAAACACACATATATACCCAGTTGGCATTACCAATATTGCTGATTTACTCAACCAAGATCATTCTTAAAAACCTCTTAATTATGAATAAATAGTTAAGTATACATTGACAGCTAAGAAATGCTTTATGGTTTAATCATCCCAAGAGAATAAAAACATAGTTATCATTTCCCCAGGATTTCATACCTCACACCTTATCCTGTGCCTTGTAATTTCAGAATATTTACCTTTTCTCAAAAAAAAAATCTTATTCCCCTGCCTCCCTTCTCTATTCCTAGTAATAGCCATCAATTTTGTCATTTATATCAAATCCCAAACACTTGACGTTCAATCCATTATGGAAGGAATATCTGTTTGGTTCCATCTGTGACTATTTGGCCATTCCAGCAGCAGTCTACAAAGGAAAAATAATTTCCATCTATTCTTGAAGGACTGTGGGCACTACAAAACAATGGGCAAGTCTAGACGGGGGTGGAGGGGTATGATCTCACGATTTTATGATCGTGAGATCGTCCCCCTCGTCTACACGCGCATGCGACATCCCGGGAGGAAGAGGACGTCGCGCCCACCATTTTTGTTTTGTTTTTTGAATTGGAAAAGAGCTCAGGAGCGGTCCTGCGCAAAATGTAAGTTGTTGGTTTTAAAAACAAGCAAGCACAAAACCGTCCCACTCCCCCCATCCCACCCCCGATGAGCACAGAGCTCCTGAGGTTACTCACGAGGAGTCAGGACGAAAATGAGACTGGTGCCCACACGTCCCATGGTCTCGGGATGAGCCTGAAACCATGGGAAAAATCAGAATTATACTGTAGGGCCATATCCCAGGGCATGGGAGGGATCATCCCTCCCTGCCCCTGGGATTCCCTGTGCGTCATGTGGATGCACAGGGATGATCCTGGGGCGATCCCCAGGATATCGCCCTGCCTAGACATGCCCAATATCACTACTGGGTCCAGACTCCAAAGGCAAATGAAAAACCATAATATCCTTTTATTTATATTTTCCAAAATCATAATCCACTATGTCTCAATTCTAGGACATTTCCAGTAATGCATACTATCCTTACTAATGCCTCCAACATATGTCATTTGTACCCAGAGAGATCCAACTTAGGCTGCGATTCTATACACACTTACATGGGAGTAGGTCCCATTGAACTTTACTTCTGAGCAGACATGAATAGGATTCTTCTGATAAGCTGCAACCCTATACATTTTTAGCTAGCAGTAAGTCCTTCTTTCTGAACAGATATGTATAGGATTGTACTGTAAACCTCTTAGGAGTTAGGAGCAAACATCGTAACACCTTTAAACAAATCTATGATGTGAACATACATGGAATACTGTGTACAGTTCTGGCCACTGCAACAGACAAATTCTACATGGAGGATAAGGTTAACAGTGGTTACTAGTTATAATGGCTATATATAATTTCCAGAATCAGAGGCAGTATATCTCTCAGGACCAGTTTCTGGAAAACACGAGCAGGAGAGTTCTATTTTACTTACTTCCTAATTGTGGGTTACCCTATAGGCATCCATTTGGCCACTGTGAGAACAATATTCTGGACTAGATAGGCAGTTGCTGTAATCCAGCACAGCTCTTATGTTCTTATGAGATAAAAAAAAAGTTTTTTACAATAATCTCCTTTAAATTCAGCAAACTAGGAGTTTTATTATACCACAGAATCATTAACACAGCCCTTTATTCTTCTAAAATCACTGGTTCTTATAAATCTACTGCATCTTCCATGCTAAAATAAGGCAGCTGTATCTTTGTGAGAAATACCTCTGTCAGTGTATTAATAGATTTTCTGTTGCATAAAGAAATTCATAAAATTCGGAAAGTTGTCCCACAATGTCTCCTCGGGTTGTATCCAGTGATGTCATTCTGCTAGGGCTAAGTGTCTACCATTTGTGGAAACCCCATTTTCATTCTTGTGCAATTGTCAAATCTAACACTTTGATCCCGCATGCAAAGCACTCTCACAATACCTTATAACTTCATTACACAAGATGTTGCTTGTACTAGTTTGTCTGCTAGTGCTTGCATAAATTACTAGCAGAAAATGAAACTACAAGAGCAATGCTACCTCTTGTACTTTATCTGCTAGTGTTATATTCAATACAACCTGTTGTTTTTCCTTCAACATATTTGCTTGGGATTTTTCTGTTACCTTTTTTTTAAAAAAAATGTTTTGTTTTAAAAATCATAGTGACTTTCTACCAGTGCACAATTTACTAAGTGCTTACAGGCTTTTGTTTAGATTTTGGGAGCAGGTCCTTTTGAGTTCTTGTTCTAATATTTGAGTCTTTTTAATGAATTACTGTAATATTTTCTTCTTATGATAAGAGATCTTCTGAATCATTATTGCTTTTGATGCCTTCCATATTGTTACCAAGTTTATAACTGGGTAGATTCAGTTGAAAATATTCTTCTATTTTTAAAAGTTATATTCTGTATTGTAAGCCTGTTCACGTAACAGATGATCTAATCTCCATATCTTTTCCCATTTTCTGATTTTTACTATTCCCAGTGGTGTGGTGTGGAAAAAAACTGAGTACATATCTCAATATTCCTTAAATTATGTCTATTTTTAGGCAAATGAATAACATATATATCCTTGAATACGACTTGTTGGAAATAGGAAAAAAAGTGTAATCTGGATTATAATATTTCCAGCTATCGAAGACTATTTTTAAAGATATTTTTTGGGGTGTCTCATAGAACTATATTCTTTACCCTGAATTCTGTCCCATTTGAGTATCTCCCTAAGATTATATCAAACTCTAAATATTTCTTCCCAATTTTATTTATTTTTCTCAAAGAAGGATCTCTGGTAACTATTAGGAACATAATCTTATTAAGATCTTCTTTCCATTTATTTTCCTTATTCCAAAAAATGTATATAATTAATGGCTGGGCTGTTGTCTTTTCTGTGAATATGAATTATGCTTTTTTCCTCAATCATTATAGCTACTCCTCTCTTTTTTCAAAGTAAATTCCAAAGTCTGGGAGGTGCTACAGAAAAGGTCCAGTCATGAATTCCAACACTTAGCACACCATTGAGCAGAGGAATAAGCAACCAGGCCTTGCCTGATGTTGCAAATGTAATGTGTGCTGAGAAATGTTGGCCTTTGCACAGATCTTCTTTTATCCCACATTCTCAGTTCATCAATTTAGGGATGTGAATTGGTTCAAAGTACATTTTATTGTGGCCTGCTTGAAACTCGTCGTACTTCTTTGTTACTACTTCCTTCTCCCATTTTGCCTTCTCCTCATTCCTTCTCTCCGTTTTCTGTCTAGCATCCAATTGCATAAATATTTCTCTTTCCTGTCTCCTTGGCAGCATGCCATGCCTTATCATCATCCTTAAGTTTATCCCTTAGCCCCTAATTAACCTTTCTCAGGATTACTTTTAAGATGGCACCAATGAACACTTAACTTTTCTACTTTACTTTTGAGCACTATGCATCTCAATATTCTATCAGAATCTTACCAAGCTCAGCTTCAAAACAATCCTGCTTTTACACATAAGGGTAGTCTGGAAATCTTTGGAGGTAGCACTTCTGCTCGCTACTCTTAAAAAGATTAATTGGTTCGAATGTTTCCAGAAAGTCTGATTTGGTGATACTGTATTTGGTGATACCACTTCCTTTATCTGTGTCACCAACCTTTTGGGGCCTGGATACATTTGGCATTTTAAAAAGGTGCCTTGGGTACAGCCACATAATGGCTACTATAGGGGGCATGGCTAGTCGTAAAGTGACTGTTATGGAGGTGGGGGGTGAACAGCCAAAAATGCTGGGAGCAGAGGACCACGCTCTGTGTGTGTTTTCTGCTCTCTCTTTCTCTTTGAGCATCTCTACGTTAAAGGAAATCACATTGTTTACCTGGGGCTGTTATGCCTCCTGGTTCTTTGCCGTGATTGATATGGGCTTCATTATACGGGAGGAGAGGGGCAACAAAGTGAAAGATCTTGCTGTTTCCTCACGCTCCTTTAAATGGCAGACATATTTGAATAGAGGGAGTACCTCCCTTCCTCCCTGGCATGTGTGCAAAGGAGCAGGGGAAAGACAGTCTTGTTTTTGTCTGCAACCCTTGGCACACTTGCTTGGGAGAAAGCCCTATTGAACACAATGGGACTTACTTCTGAGTAGACACATGGGGAACTACTAGCACAAACCAACAGAAAGTAGGAAAAAATAATTAAAAGACATTGGACTTAAACCTAGTGCAACTATAATCTAGTATAATGAAGGGTCTTGTTCTTGTGGTCTTATAGAACTCTCTGCATCCCTGCAGCACGTTTACTTGGGAGTAAGCCCCATTAAACTTAAATGGATGCTCTTGGTGGCATAGGGGACCAGATGTGTCTCCCTTTATTGCAGGGAGGCATTTTACCGTCTTCTCCCTCCAGCAGCAGGGAAAGTCCTTCCTGAGCAGGTTCAGAGTGCAATGCCAGTTTTACATGTTGCCGATTTCGTGCCATTAAAGGTTTATTCCAGCTTATCTCTGAAAACTGGATAAGGGGGGTGGAAAGGGCGGGAGACATCCTGGCTGTTGCTGACGTCATTTAATTGACCTGCAAACTTCTGTGAGTGGTCAGCCACAAGCGTGCTATAAATCACTCAATTAGAGAAGCCCGCTCTCTCACACTTTCTTTCTTTCTTTCTCTCATGCACAGAGAGAGTGTGGGGATGAAAGCAGACACAGAGATTGAGGATATACAGAGGGAGGGGAATGGAGGGAGGGAAGACAAAGAGGGAGAGAAAACATACATGTACATACACATACACACACATGGGAAAACAAAAGGGGAAATAGAGAGAGGGAACAGGAAAATAGAGGGGGAGAGAAAACAAGACAGAGAATGAGAAAGAGGCCTAATCTACACCAACCGGGATATTGCACTATGAAAGCGGTATGAAAGTGGTATATAAAAGGCAGGAGCCACACTACTGCTTTATAGCGGTATTGAAGTGCACTGACAACTGTTGGGGCCCATTGGCACATAACATATACTGCTTTCATATTGCTATACCCTGCTTGGTGTAGCTCCTGCCTTTTATATACCGCTTTTGTACCACTTTCATAGAACAATATCCTGCTTGGTGTAGATTAGGCCAGAGAGAGAGAGAGAGAGAATGAGAGATAAACTCTCTCTCTCTCTCTCTCTCTCTCTCTCACACACACACACACACACACACACACACACACACACACACACAGCATTTTCACCCTTTACAAGTGGGGAAGCTACACTGCCCCAAAAATGGCTGAAGCGAGAGACACTGCTGCCTCCTCCTCCAGCCATTGTTCAGCCGGGCAGCTTCTATTTCCCATATGCTAGTGAATGGAGAAATTGCTCCATTCACTTGGGAAAAACCCGTAGCCTGGTAGGTGTCTCAGTATGGCCTTGTGGGTGCAGTAGTGTCAGACATCAGGTTGGGGATACAAGTTCTGTACCATAGGAACAAATGTATACATATGTGAATTGATAGACATATGTTTCCATTTTGCTTATATATTCAAACCTAAACCCCCAAAACTTTGCATTAATAGCTTTTTTATATATTGTCGTGTTTCTCTGTAGAGTAGGGCACAGTTTTCTTCAGATTTTGGAAATGGAGAGATAGGAAAATGTAGGCCAACATAAGGAGGCTGTTCATTTGTTAAGATTTTAGCATAAATAGCAGTAGTGATTAAACTGTGGCAATAAAAGTTGTGTTAACTACACCAAAAAAGTAGCAAGATTAAATGTCACTTCTTGTTGTTAATGTTTCTGTGTGTAGTGTACTTATGTATAATATTGCTTTTGTGTTAACCATGTAATTGTCTTATATATTTCGTGGCGGACTTTAGTATTAGCAGATGTTTCTGTCTTTATAAGTGGTATTAATGGTAGAACAGCCTCCAAAAAGATGCTTTAAAAGTGTACACTAACTTAAGTGTTAACGTTCTTAATAAATTCAAGAGGAATACATACATACACGTACATAGTATAACAGTATACACTGTTAGCATTAATAAGGGTTGCATTGTACACAGAAAAAAGATCTCTAAAGAATTCTTTTTATTAGAAGAAGTATTCAAAAGCAGATGTTGGCACCTATTGCATAAAATATGGGAATTAGACATTAAAGGTTCTGCATGCAAACAGAGGCAATAGTACGCTGTTTTAATTCTGAAGCTGTTGTAACACTGCCAAGAAGAGCTTTAGGATAGAAATTGAACATTTCTTTCCATATGAAATAGCAGAACTATTTCGTTAACCAGAAAGCAATTTCTTACATTGGGATCCGGTCCGAACCGAAGGGCCCGAATTTTTGTCCTTGTTGAAAGTTTTGTATAAAGTGGGGTCTCCTTGTCATGGATCACTGGGGTGTGGGCAGAATAGCAACTTTTGGAGGCATCTCCAGGCATCATGGTGGGATGCAGGTTTAATGCTGATTTAGAAAGGAGACAGATACTTGCAGAAAGATAACAGGATTGCTGTTGAGTTTTTGATTTGAAATATGTTACTCAAGAACCCATCTTACCCATTCCTTCATATCTGATGAGCTTGGCTAAGAGCGGAATGTCATCAGAGACACTTGACTCCTTGTAACTAAGAATGCTGTGCTTGTGTATTAGGGTGTATGTAAGGATTATCTAACTATGTTGAATGTATTTTCTTTTGAACTTCATGGTATGTGTAATGTTCCTATTAATCTCTCTGTTGGGCATCCCAAGCTGTTGTTGGAGTACATTGTGTAGATAATGTGTTTTGTAACCTCAGAACAATATTTTGTGGAAATAACACAAATAAAATGAGACAATATTCTATGAAACAAGTGATATCATTATTGTGATAGAGTTATTAGATGTAGTGTTTTGGGGTGATAAACTATTGGATGAAGTTCCTTTTTCAGTCCAGAAGCATCGAAACGTTATCTTTCATGCCTCTCTTAAATCCAATTAACTGTGAGTGGCATGCTGAGTGACTCATGCTGAGGTGGCAACAGCAAATGGCACAGGTCCATGCTATAAACCAGCACATTAGCTGAAATCCCATTACAAGCAATTATAAAGATGTCACAGGTGCATAGATTTGCACTGTCATTTGATCCCATGGTAGCCAAAAGGCCATCAGGAGAGCAAAGTTCTTCCTCCACCATGCCCATATGTCACAGCTTTGTACCATATAATAGTGGCCTATACAGTAACATCAGTGCACATTGTTGTACCAGGACAACATTTTGTAAGGATACAAGTGTTAAATTACAAACAATGATGTCACACCAGCACATCAACCTTCCTACTTTTATCATTCCTTCCAGGTACAACAAGCATTGTTTCAAAAGCCCATGTTGAATACTAGTCACATATAACTTAAAACAAACACTAAAATGACACTATTTCTGTGTCACCTTTCCATTACCCATTTGTTTGCATAATGATCATTCACACTTAATGAGAAAGTGCTGTAACTCAGTGGTAGGGCGCATGCTTGGCCTGCAGAAGGGCCCAGGTCCAACCCCCCACCTCTCCAGGGAAGGCTGGAAAAACTCATACATGAAATGCTGGACAGCCCCTGCCAGGCAGTGCTGAAAATACTGGACTAGATAGATAAGTGGTTTGTCTTGGTATATGGCAGCTTTCAGAAAGTCTTTCAGAAGATCAGCAAATTGCTAGATTTGTCATAATATAGAGAAATATTTTTATACAGAAACACTGAGGACCAATAACGCTCCTTAGCATTTATATAGAGTTTATTATGTTTTCAAAATAATTCACATCCATTATATTTGTAAAAACTCCTGCAAGATAGGAAGTACTATTGTCTACATATTCCAATTTGTAGTCACAATCCTATGCATGTTAAGACAGAAAAGGCCCTACAACTCCCACAGTGCCCCAGCCAACATGTGTAAACATCTGTCTAAACATGCATAAGATTGCAGCCTTACAGAGTAGTCCTAACCAGAAGCAGCCAGGGCAGAAGTCCAATTTCTCTTTTGCCAAAACAATTCTTGTTTTTTTAAAAATATGAGCCCTTCCCATTGAATCTAATGGAATGAAAAATACTTAAGGTGGCATGAGACTGGCATCAGTGAGGGGCCAATCCTAGGGCCTGCCAAGTGACCAAAGTGACTTTGGATCCAGTAGATCCAAGGCCATCCCAACATGTCCTCTAAATGCTTCATTTTAGGTCCTACAGCCAGAGGAAACACCAGAGCTTTTCACAGAAGGGAAACTGGGAATATCCATAGTAGACGTCCACAAAAGGTGGACACTTCCACCCAATGTTAGGGATGAGGAAGGAATTTGCTCGGTTTACATTTAAATACACAATTATCCTTTGGCTTTCTCACTTCTTGGAAGTTTGCAGCACAAAACTGGTATACATTTTCGTGTGCTCAAAGATGCTCATGAAAATGTATCCGAATTTTCATGCTGATTTCTTTAAATAAAAAAAATATGATGTGTATGCTGCATTATTTATTTTGTGAGGCAAACCCTACATGGATTTATCCTATACTCCCCTGCTTTTAGCTTATACAGAGTAGGGTTTTGTTTTATAGGCAAAGACAGCATTTCTATTTTTATAAATCTTACTATGTGAATTCTACTTATTGAGTATTGTGAAATCATTTTTTGCTTAAATAAATAAATTAATAAATAAACAGATTCCCTCCCTTGTGCTTAAGCAAAGTAGAGGGATTTTAGATATATGATAATAATTACTGTTTTTAAAACCTATGCATGAATTTGCAATATGGAGAAAAATCAAAGACTCGATATGTGAGTCTTAAAGCATAGCCTTTGTCATTTTCTTTGGGGCTGGAAATAATTTACATTTCAGCAATTTTAACAGAACAGTCTACTAATGTCTAGGGAAAATAAATCAATGCAGCGTCTTTCTTTTTAAAAAAAACAGGAAAAAGAAATAAAGAATGGAAGCAGTTTATGTTAAATAATTCATCCGAGATTAGTTAGCCTAAGAAAAGAAACGAAAAACTTTGCAGATAGTTTTGCTACTTCAGTAGTATCTGGATGTGTTTTAAAATGCAAAGGTTACATGAAACAAGGTTACACAATCCTAGTTGTTCCTGGTGTCCTTGTGAGGCTGCTTTCAGAATTTTCCCGGAAGCTGACTAATATACCCCTCCTATGAATCCCAAACCCTTTCCTTGCCATGTCGTTAACCAGAATTAATGCAATCCATTAAGAGCGCAACCCTATGCATGTTCAAATAGAAGAACATCCTACAAGTTGTAGGACATTCTTCTGTCTAAACATGCTGTTTAAAGTTGCATAGGATTGCACCCTAAATAAATTAATTTAATCCAATTTAGTTTCAATTTCAAGGTCTTAATTTTGCTTACATAATCCTAAATTCAAGTCTGTTCCTAATTTCCCAAAGTTTCCCCTGATCTATCCACCTTGATAGTGCAGAGTTTCCAGTTGAGGGAAGTATTCTAAGCACAGTACGTTCAGCCGATTGTGTGAAGAATCCCCCTATATACTTTCCTGCTCTAAACTGGGGTGAGGTTGGCATGCACAGCCCCACACATCCTTCCACGGGTTCATGCCATAACATCTCAATAGAGCTATATTTCATCTTGGCCATGATAGCCTGCTCTAGATTCCATTTGCTTGCTGTGAGCATTGTCAGTATCCTGATTTATAATCCTCTGTGCAGATGGTTGGTCCTTGAATGTTGGCTTCAGAGCTGGCCCTACTGCTAGGCAGAGTTAGGTGGCTGCCTCAGGTGACAGATGCTAGTGGAGCAGGGAGTGAAGGCTAATGGCTAGAGCCGTATGTGTGCTGCCGCCACCACCTGGGCTCCAGCCTTTAAACTAGCCTGCTGCCTTCAGGCGTATTTGAGGCAGCAAGCATTGAGAGTAAGACTCAACCACCATCTGGTCAGCTTCTGTACATGGAAGGGGGGCGAGGGAATACTGTCCTGTCCTTCACCTCAGGGACTCTTGGTTTCAGTCTTGGGGTAAGAAAACAGTGAGCGTTCTCTAGACATTGGATGAAGTTTGTATTTATTTTGGCATTCTGAGTTCGTGGTCTTGGACGGGACCCTTGTTAGATTAATCTTTTTGCTTTTTTTTTTTTTAGCTTTCCCATGCAGATGTAATCATATGCATTCTGCGTGTTTAATTTTAATTGCTTCTATGTCTAGAATCTTTGAAGGCTCTTGAGAGATTGTCTACCATTCAGTTATTTTTTAAAAAAAAAAATGTGTGTGCCTTACAAGAGCAAAAGTGTACCATTTGCTTTCTAAAAGCACTTATGCAACTGAATATTTTGATTAAAACAATAGAAGTTGTGTTTTTGAAGATAACAGAGATTAAACAAAAACGGAGACAAGGAAAACCAGAAATGTCTGTTTGTGGACATTTACACATATCTATGTATGACAGAAGTTTAAATATGGCGCGGGAAGTAGGTAACGCATTTTCCTGTGTTAAGTGTGCAACATGGTTTCCATCTTACCTTTAATCCCACTCAGGCAGACCCTCTCATATCTTACCAATTGCACAAGGGGGGAACTCCAGCCCCTTCATGTGCTAGGGTCAGTCTCCACAGTGGGCAATGCATGAGGGAGAACACATGTGCATTTGTTACATGCAGCACCTTATATACCAGCTGTACATTGTCCAAGTAGGCCATAGCTCAGTGGCATGTCACATGGTTCAATCCCTCGTTTCTTGAGCTAAGGCTGGGAAAGACCCTTGCCTGAAAGCCTGAAGACCACAGCCAATCAGTGTCGACAATACCAAGCTAGATGGACCAATAAACTGGCTTGGTATAAGGCAGCTTCCTGTGTTTCTATATAATAAGCATATGTAAATAAGAGAGTAGCTGTGTGAGAGAGTTTCTTAAGTGCTTCAGGTAGGGTAGCCACTTACAAACCACCAGAAAAGAGGAAATGCATCATCTCAAAAGAACATACATATTTGCATAAAATTTACACATGCTAATTTGTATCTATAGATGAAACCTTAGGGGGGGGGAAATACTGTAATTCACTTAGAAATATAATGTATCTCACCATAGTGAAGACAGTCCAGATTATCTGCGTGCCTGCTCAGACAGTTCACAGGCAACTTAAAGGTCTCTACTCTCCCTTCTTAGGGTTCTTCATCTTTAAACCAGGCATTGACTGAATAGCCATTTAAATATATATATTCAAACAGAGGACTATCCTCTGACAGAGGACTGTCCTCTGAAAAGTAGGACACATGTAACATCTGCTGATGTGACAGTTAAATCATGACTTAACAGGGTCAAATTGGTCTAACACACATCTGTCCCAAACATACAGAAAGAAAGTGTGGGTCCTTTTCTAACAACGAAGGGAACACATGGGTGAGTATTGCAGAAAGCATTAACACCTGCAGCTTACCTTTCCCAGAAGTGCATTCAGCTAAGGTGGGGGGGAGCCTTTGGAGGAGGGGCTATAGAAAGATAAGCAAAGAGCATGGAAAGAGACCAATACCTTAACCCACAAGCCTGCTCTCTTCTTTCTACATTTTTTCAGACAGATCTCTATTAAACACCTGGATTTGCCACCATCACATCCAGCTTGTGTCTTGTCCAAATTTGACATGTGCTCTCAGGGAAAACTCGGTTGCAGCAGTGGCCCTGCCTGGAATGGCTGGAACATATCTGGCACAGTAAGGTCATGTCAGGTGAGGTAATGCAGGTTCCCAACTGGCCAGACAAGGTCTGTGAGGACCCTGGATAGATCACTGGCCAAAACTTACTCAGAAAGAGCAGTTGTCTCAGCAACATGCAGAGGCCTTCTGAAGACTGGCAGGTGTGGACCTGCTGTTAACTCCACCCCTCTGAGGAGCTCTGAGAAGCTGTCTACTTCAATTCATGTTTTCTGGCCTGGAAGGTCCTACAGTACCAGGTGATGGGTTACTGGATGAAGCCTCCTCCCCCTCCTGGTTCCTTCTCAGAGCAAGAGAGGAGATCGTCCAGAGAGCATGACAGCTTGGTCCTTAGACAACTCTTTTATAGGGAAGGTTTTTTAAGCCTAATGCAGAGCTCAGAACTTTGATTCCATAAAACACAGCTATCTTGGAGTTCCTCTTATGGCCTAGTGACCTTGATATTGGTCAGAATGTTTGGTCAGATTTCTTTTTATCTATAACTCCACGTTTTGTAGTATGGTCCAAAATGAGCTTGAATAGAGGTCAAATTATGTCTACATACCCAAATATGTGTAATTCTAAAAACAATTTTAATGCTTTTATATAGGAACATATTTGGGCTAGAAAGCACAGGACTTCCCTGGTCATTAGAGAACTGTGGCTTCATTGTCACCTATTTGCCACCATTTTAAGAGCAAGTTACAGGCAGAAATTCAATAGATTTTTTCAGCCATCCATGATTTTATAATACAAAAGAAAATAAAAGTGTGTATAGGGAGGAAGGGCAATATTTGTTTTGTCAATTTTGGGATAAAGCAAATATTTTACTTTTCTCCCTGTTACCCAGTTGTGTTCAACAAAGATTATTTATGTTCTCCTGAACACCTGCCATCATTCGGTCTTAGCAAAAGGTTGGAGAAGTTACACGTGGATTGGTTTAGCAAGGGCTTGCAACTTGCAAATAAGTCCAAGTAGGTCCATTTGAGGATGTCATTCTATGAACAAGCCCTCAGGGTTTCACATTCTTCAAATGTAGGGTCAGGCTGGTGTGGAAGACTGAATACTTAATTATGCAAGTTTGCATAGTGATTATTTGCCTACCTGTCTCACCTCGTGATATATCTTTGATCCATTATAATTTCTTCAGCTTTAGACCTCTGAAACATTTCTCACATGTTACAAATGGTCCAGAGAAGGTCATGTGTGGTTTCTCATGCACAAAATGGAGTAATACTTCTCAGTATGTGTGTTAGACAAATAGAGACTGTAAATCAGTAGTTTTACAGATGATTAAGATTGAAAGAGGCTGAAAGGAAAACAGGAGATAATATAAAAATTGAAGGGTGTGATAGTGCTGTAGCAAAGAGTGGACAAGAGTATTTAAATACTTTAAATAAAGCAAGATAAACTGATGATGAAGATATTTTTTTAACTATAAAGCCTGGGAAATAAGTTAAGATTCCTGAAGGTGGAAAGAAGCTATTGTACTGAGATGCCTAATGAGATGGGATTGGTAGTAATCAGTGATTTGGGGTGATTGGATAGATTACATAATTTCCACACATTATCTTGTGTGGTACTTTTTTTATTTAAAGAATGGCCACATGAAGAGTCTGTGCTCAAAAGGCATTCCATCAAAACCCTTAGTATCAGAATTAAATGAGCACATTAAAAGGACAAGAAAGTAAACACAGCCATGGACAGGTGCCCCCCCCACCCCCCTCCTCTGACAAGGCTCAATCTCTCTTTGGGACTGAAATTGATTCAGACTGCTAGGATTTAAAAGATACGCCTAACAAATGGAAATAACCCTTCAATACTGAAGAAATTGGAAATGGCGCATAAACATGGCAAGTGAAATGAAGAACATTATGGTGCTGACAACCGTGAAGCACTCTGTGAGTCTCATAAGTAACTATTCTCACCCTCCACCCACCATCCCTTAGGCCGTTTCTACACCTGCCTTTTTTCCTGGGATTGTCCCGGGATCATCCCTGTGCATCCAAATGGCACACTGGGGATCCCAGGAACAGGCAGGGATGATCCCTCCATTTTTCTGGGAGAATCCTTAGGTGTAGAAAGGGCCTTAGTGTGGTTTCGCCAAGGAGGCATTGCGTCATGCTCTGAGAACAACAGCAGCGCAGTTAAAGCCCTTTCCTCAGAATATTGTTCACAGGATTTCTTCTCCTGAAGAAACTGTTTTAGTCCTGATGTGTTCTGCATTGCTGGAATAATAGATCCTCCCTAGAGATGCACTTTGGAGATTTAATTAATACATGTTGGGAAAGCAATTTGAGCACCTTGAGTTCTAGCAGGGCTTCATAAATGCGAGAAATAATGATGACATTATGTAGTTTCGTTATAGAGCCCAGTGAATTAAGCTACCATCCTGCCCCACATGCACTCTCCTTTTTAGCTTCCCAAACAATGGAACCTGTACTTGCCAGGAACAAAAAGAAGAATGATAATCCAAAATATAGTAGAGTGAAATATCAGAAGGTTCACCCATAATTTAACTACAATTATGTCCTTACATAACTAAGGCTGAGCCCAAGCATTGCCAATAAAGACATTTGGAGTGACTTGAAGGGTTTATGGAGTATAAAATGGCCTTCCAAACTCCATACGTACCTTAAATACATTTACTTCGGGGCTGTTTATAAACTCCACAACCATGTTGATTTGTACCATTTTTCTTCTTGCATCGGGGCCAGAAGAGAGGAAGAATCACCCTGTTGCTTAGGGTTCCAGCACAGAGCAGTAAGATAGGGAGGGTCACTCTGTTGTCCAGGCAAGTGGGCAACTCTCCTATCTTCTAGCATCGCAGGCACAATGGCCAACCTTTATAGGGCCTCCCAGAAGCATCAAAAAAAGGGGGAGTACAAACAATAGCACCTTGCTGTGGAAGATTAACATCTTATTTACAGTGGGAAAATGCTTCGGCTTTATTTGAACAGGTCAACTGAATACAAACTTTATGGCGCTTTTTATCTTGTCCAATTGCTGACTCTGTTCAAACCCACTTCAAACCCACTCCTCACTAATCAAGAGGCCAGCCCTTCCCTTCTAGAAACCCACAGAGTGCCGGCATTTCCAGGGGACATTCATTTTTTACTAGTGTAAAGCCCATGTCACCATGCACACTAAGAGTTCTGCTCTTTTCTGGCTTTTTTGCCCCTCAGTCTCCTCACAACAGAGGGACTCATGAATAATGCAAATATGTATCATACATAGCAAATCCCCCGTCCAAAATTTGCATGCAGTCTGGCCCACCCCCTCCCTCACATACCCTGATTGGCCACTTCCGACCCCTTCCCCCTCCCCTCTGGGAATGACAGCCTAAGTGTCCGCCTACACCTGGAGCCCGCCTTCGCACCATGCTGATTGGCCAAGCAGGACTATCTGACATCCCACTCGCAGAGGGGCTGCCCTGCCTATTCAGCACAGAGGAAATGAACTGGTTATTTCAGGGTTGTTTAACCCTAAAAACACACACACACATACACACACCAAGAAACAAAACAAAACCCTGGGTTTGCACAACATGACAAGCCAGGCACCTGCAAGAGTAATGCATAATGGCGCCCATGCGTGACACAATACCCCCTATGGGTAAATTAAGCCATAGTGGACTGTCATGCCATGTCATGTAAACCAGGTCAGAGTGGGGTAGCACCCAGGGATGGGTGCGTGCCTGGCCACTGGACAGATTTTTACAGGTTGTACCTCATGAGCAAGTCACTCCTATGCATGCTAAAGATTAAATAGTTATTCAGAGTCATCCGCCCCTCCGCCCCTCCAAAGGTTTGATGTAGTTTCCCCCAACCCCACCCCGGCCAGAAAAAAAGAGAAACTCTCAAAGGAAAGAACCATTTGATCATAGACAGGGCTCTTTATTCGTAGTATGTGTTATGTATTAATATGTAAATCTAAATTCCCAAGAAAATCAAATTATGTAAGTTGCTTGTTATGAGTAAATGGCCTGTTTCCAAGATCCAGGTTTCCACAATTATTTATTTATTACATTTCTATACTGCCCAATAGCTCAAGACTGGACTTTCATATGTGGGTTTGCTCACTAGCGTGCTTAATTAACTGCAAGGACTGGAAGAACTGAAGGCAGAAAAGGTATGAATAGATTAGTTGTTTTGACCAAGGACTGGGAATTGACCAACACCAAAGTCAAGGTACAAAAATATACATAATTGAAATAGTTTAATGCTAGAATGTTGGAAAGTGTAAATACATATTTATAAAAGTGTACCTGAAACATAAGTGTCACAATATACAAAATACTTCAGACTTGTAAAACCTAAAAACGTTGTTATTTAAATGTTATGATAGTATAAAAGGACATATATGACAATATAAATAGACTTAAAAATTACAAATGGGCCATTTACCTTAACTTTGTTTTTGTTTGCTTTTTTATCCTGGGGACCCCAGAGAACGAACCAGGGTTCTTCCACATAAAAGCAGGTCCACAAATACTGAGCCTCAATCCCTTCATGGGAATGAGGGACGGGGGCACATTCAAGGAGGTGCCCAGCTATGGTAAATGCCAGTCCCCCCAGCCCCCCCCCCCAACAAATATCAGGTTGCCTAGGTCAAGCCAAAGCTTCTGTCCCTGCCTTCCTGTGGGCCTGGAAATTAAAGGAGTCCCAGAAATTAAAAGGGAGCCCAGCGCCAAGCCCCACACCACCCAAGGATCCTGTAAGCCCCTCTGCAAAGGTAGAGAGAAGACCCTACTGGACTTCCCTGATAACCTTGGGCCCACTAGGCCCTGTTGTTGTGTGAGAGCAGAGCCATTACCGCCCATGCTACAGACTGTCCTCATAGTCACCATCGTTCCTCCATCGCACATGTTTGCTCGTTCGGCTACAGACACACATCCTCCAGTTCTGCAGCTGCGATTCAAAGAGCCGGCCAAATCAGCAAGGAAACAAGGCACTGCCCACACGACTCTCTCACTGGCTTCTTCGCCCCGCACTGAGCAGGGCCCTGCCAATGTCACTTCTGGAGACTGCCCTCACTGCAGCCGAAGATGGCCCACCACTGAGGCCCTCACACATCTTCCCTCTTTCCTGCTCCATGTGGGTTGCTTCACGTTGGGACCAGTTGTGGTTAAAGGCATGTTAATGGTGGCTTGCTTTCCTGTCCTCCTTAAAAGCCCTGATTCAAGCAGTGGGGGGCAGAGGGGGTGGGTGGGAAAGTGGAGGCATCTCAGATACATTAGAGAGTGCCTAGGCATATCTGGCACACCCCTTGTGCACACCTATGCCAATTTATTTTCTAAGCAACACTTTCCATTTTCTGTTGAGTTCAAACTATATCCACATATGGAAAAAAAATCTGGATGTGAACATTAGATCAAAAAGTTAAATGTTTTATGGTTTACTTCACTTAATCTCATGCCTTCCTTACAATGGACAAATATTTTGCTAATTCATTTTTCTAAACTATAGTTTATTTCAATAAAAGATAGAAAACAGAAGTGAGTTGAATTATGCCCTGGCTAATTCAAATAGCCAATAGGTTGATTGGTTCCAAAGTACTTCTCTGATCTTTACAATTGCAATGAAGTAAGACATATGACAGTTTTCATCAATATATAAACTCCCAGTTCAAATTTTAGTTAAAATAACGTGCAACATTACTTCTAAAGAAAATGAAACTTGTAAACAGCTTACAACACTCTAAAATCTGACTTTTTGGCCCAAGGAAGTCAAAATAAACAACTTAGAAGCCAAAGTCATTTACAGTAGTAATATACTACAGTATTATTTAAAACAGATCTAATTACGCTGGCCCAGTGGGATAATTACTTTAAAAAAGTTAACTGTCAGAATTCATCACTAAGCTGTATGCCATAAAAATGGACTAGTTAAACACTGCATAGCTAATACACTGGTTTCCCATTGTTACAGAAATAGGTTTCTAAAGACAAATTAGCATTATTTCAAAACGTGTTGACAGTTTAATGCATCTTAAACACAGGAGCCGAAACTTGATATATTGTAATTCGGTGGTAAATCTAATGCACCAGAGGGAAATTAATGGGGTATCCCATTGCTCCCATTGGCAACATTTAGCTCTTCAGTTATATTTTATTTTCTTCTTCTTGCTACCACCACTATCTTCACTGCGATTCAAACTTCCAATTCCCAGCCTGTGTGACTTAAAGATGCCCTTGATTGTGTCACCTGGTCTTGTAAAGATGAAGCACAATGGAATGTCCTCTGCTTGTGGCCACAGGTGGCTCTGCAATTCACTTGGGGGGGGGGGGGAGATATCTAATCTATTTCCTGTCCGTACTCACTAAATCTCTTAAACAGCGTGGATGATTTAAGCCTGATCATGCATGCTGGTTGCCAAGTCACACTCACCCTCTGATTTCATTAGCATTTGAAAGCACTTCAGTATACAGGACTGAACTCCTATAGTGCTCCTAAAAGACAACAGGTCAGCATCTCTAATATTGACCACATGTCTAATAAACACCCACATGTCACGTAGTTCAAAACTGTCAGCAGTAGAAAATCTGAAAACTAAAAAAGACTGGAGTCAGGAAACAAGATGAGGCCACCATAAGGAAAAAATCTGGATGCAAAAAGTAGTGGATACATGAGTTCATGAATGGATAAATGGTGCTAGTTCACACATAGTAGCAATTGTAGGTTAATTAACCCACGAAGTGCCAAAATCTAGCAGGAGCGAGCAAACGTCTTGCCTCCAGTGGACTTATCAGTTCTTCAATAATCTATGATTACCCTATTCGTAGATTATTAGCGTGGTGGCCAAACCTGGACATTCTAGGTTGTTTAGGGGGGTAAACCCATATTCCAGGTTTGGCCATCATGCCAATAACCTACGAATGTGGCAATCATAGGTTGTTAATTGAAAGCGGAAATGAAAAGTTTGCTGGAGTCAGGATGCTCGCTCATTCCTGCTAGATTTTGGCAATTTGTGGGTTACTTAACTCAGGATTGCCATACATATGAATTGGGTAATAATGACAAGGAATAGCACTATTAACCAAACAGTCAATGGCAGGAGTAGCAATTAAAAGCACAAGAATGACACTGTAGCTGTCTGCTTTGACAGATACTAATGATGTGGTATTTAGCATTAGTCACTGGATAGATACATGCTTGATCATGGAACACTTTGTGCAATACACATGTGACAAAACAAAGTCTTCACACTTCAGTATCTCATATGAAGTAGACATTTGATCTTAAGGCAGCATTTTTACTCTGCTTAAAGGAAACACTATTTGGGAGCCCTTGCATCCAATTCCATTATTTGTGCTATGGAACTACTTGTACTATCAAACACTCCCCTTTGAATTCCTTTCCTTCTTTTCTTCTCTTTCCCTAATGACTTTGCTGTGTTAGTGCTCAGGCCTTTCAATACAGCAATCAGGTTATTATATTGTTGTATTTTTTTTCTAGTGTTTTCTTTTTCAGTACGCAGTGTCATGTGACCTATTTGTTAAGGTGCAAAACAGGCGGGGAAATGGAGAGCGAAGCTCTGGTGCTTTGAATCTTTATTTTTATTTTCAAATCTTCAATGTACTTACTCTACACGTTTTGGACAAGTGTCCTTCGTCAGGAGCTGAAGAAGGAAATATAGGAGAAAAACATAAAACAGCAGTGCCGCGGATCAAAATCAAACAGCCCAATCAATGATTTTAAAAAGACATAACCCTTGATTATAAAAGAAACTCTTGACCTGGACGCCAAGCATCCGTTGCTTCTCAAAAAATCCTCCTTCTGTCCTTGTTTGTAAAATTGATTCCGCTCTGCTCATCTGTGAATAGTATCAGCTACTATACTGCTTTTTTGACAGCCCTTTGGAGTAGCAACTTTTTTTAATTCCATGTCCTGGGGGGAAATGAAGCCTAGGTTGTAGATAAGCATGGAATTAAAGAAAGTTGTTGAAGTTTGTTAGATAGCCATCCAGTCTAGTTGCTTGGTTCTTAAGGGTTTTCCCTACGCACCTATTTGTATTAGCATTCAATATACCAAAGATGGATCTATTAGACAATTCAAGGGACCAAGAATATAACGGCTCTACTCAAATGATGTCCTGATGTCTGTTAAATAGGCTTTGATGATCGTTACATAGACACTAGGGTTCCACACACTTCCTTTCCCCCGTTTCCTTGGATCGTGAACAGGTGTTGTTGTGTAGGCTAGAATCTGTGTATATTGGCCAGTGATTTCAGTGTTGTGACATGGTTTGAGTGTAGCGAACTTTGTCATTCCTTGACAATGTCACCTGTGCTCTTTGGGAGCTACCTGGGTTCACACAAGTAAAGCCACTCTGGCATTCTGTGGGATTATTATGCGTGGAAACAGCTTCTTGTATATGCTTTCAATTAATGAGGTGTTAGCAGCTTGCTGATGACTTTTGACACACCTGAGCATTTTGCAAAGGAAGCTGTGGGGAGACTGATAGTCACAGATCATTATCTAACATCTGCTTGTAAAATTCTGTCTTTGCTTTCAGAATAGTTTAATCTTAGAATCTCCTGTGTAGATACTAAGCGCCCAGAGAGAGAACCATTTTCAGTGAGAAGCAACAGAAGTTGCTGAAGCATCAGCTTTGATCGCAGATGGAGAGGAAGGGGAAAGAGATTGTGACGAGCGAGTTGCCATCATCAACTGCCTTAACTTTGCTTGTTCATTTCTATTGCGCACAGACACAGAATTCTCATCTGAACAGGAGAAAATGCTCTATGGGCCTTCACAAGCTATACACCTTTCATCAGATGTGCTTTTGATCTTTCAAATTTTACCCCGTAATTTTTTTTTTAATTTGCACAAAAGAACAAGTATGATTCAGTCAATAATTGAGGTGAAATGCAATGAGTTTTAAACCCTGTATTGTGTCAGTATCTTCATTTTCTTTCATGTTACTTTCAAAAATTTTGACCAGACCCCAGTTCATTCTATCCCAGTGTCCTATGTATGTTGTCTGAATGATCCAGCAGTTGCTCAAGGGATCAGCTCTTCCTCCATTCCTTATTTCAAAGATTTCTATGCCTACATTCCATGGCCAAGTGTGGTGTAGTGGCTAAGGTGTTGGACTGGGAGTCGGGAGATCCAGGTTCTTGTCCCCACTTGGCCATGGAAACCCATTGGGTGACCTTGGGCCAGTCACAAATTCTCAGCCCAACCCACCTCACAGGGTTGTTGTTGTTGTGAGGATAAAACGGAGAGGAGGAGGTTTATGTAACCCGCCTTGGGTTCCTTGGAGGAAAAAAGGCGGGATCTAAATGCAATAATAAAATAAATAAATATTGTAAGATTCCAGTGCAACTTATAACAGCAAATATCATTGAAAACATTTTCTTAAAAAGCCACAAATTACTATTATGAACAATTTAAAAGAAGCCAGCTATATTAAAACTAGGGTGACCATATGAAAAGGAGGACAGGGCTCCTGTATCTTTAACAGTTGTATTGAAAAGAGAATTTCAGCAGGTGTCATTTGTATATATGGGGAACCTGGTGAAATTTCCTCTTCATCACACCAGTTAAACCTGCCCTCTTTTAAATCTGGTCACTCTAGTATAGCTCCTGTAGCTTTAACTGCTGTGATGAAGAGGGAATTTCACCAGGTTCTCCATATATATAAATGATACCTGCTGAAATTCCCTTTTCTATGCAACTGTTAAAGATACAAGAGCCCTGTCCTCCTTTTCATATGGTCACCCTATTAAAATGCCATTCATAGCAGAGCCAAGCCCATCATGTTTTTCACAGAATTGCAGCTGGAAGGAAATGGGCACTAGCACTGTTCCTAGGGTGGCCACTTTCGCATCACCAAAAAGAAGGGAATGCACCATCAAAGCAGAGGACAAAAGAGGATGCATATTTGCATAAAATTTACATGCACGGATTGATATGTACAGATGCAATTTCAGAAATAATTACTGTAATTTAAATAGAAATACAACACATCTCACCATACTAGGGAAGACCAGGTGGTAACTGCAGCTGAAGGTACCCTGCCCTCTTTTAAATCTGGTCACTCTAGTATTGCTCCTGCAGCTTTAACTGTGGTGATGAAGAGGGAATTTCACCAGGTTTTCCATATATACAAATGACACCTGCTGAAATTCCCTTTTCTGTGCAACTGTTAAAGATACAGGAGCCCTGTCCTCCTTTTCACATGGTCACCCTACCTTTAGTAAAGCATTTCACGGACTGTAAACATGAACCAGGGACCAAATTCTTTGAGGCTATTAAGAAAGTGTCAAGAGGCGAACCTTTATTGAGCAAGAGAGAATTATTTTGGATTTTATCCCTAAAATCTTTAGCTCCTTTGGGACTCAATGACTCCCTGGAATGGAATTTAAATTTACTTAGATAATCCACCTTAAAAAATTGAAAAACAAAAAAGAGACATATATGAAGAACATGATATAGTCACCTCAAAACCCTACCCTTAACAACATGAACTAAGTTTGGGCAGGATCACTTCATCAGAACTCTGTGCCATTACTCTGAACCCGCTGATAAAATCAAACAGCATAAAAAACACTTGACTTTGGTTTGAAAACACAAGCAGCTTCTTTGACAGCAAACACAACTTCCAACGAAGATGCTCCATAAGAAAAGAGTGTTCAACTTTGACAATTATGATAAAATTATCATCTTTAACAGGCTATATTTGTTAATAGGTTAGCCATGTTGTCAGGTATAGTTTTCTAAGAAAAACTATAGCATTTCCTTGTCTAACATTGTGCAATTAGTATCTGTTATCTGAATATTGACCTTGGTTTGAAAATATCTCTTTGATGGAAAACATAGCTCTTGATGAGAAAACTCCATACAAGGGAGTATTTACCTTTGGCAATTATGAGAAAAACATGGTTCACAATAGGGTATACTTGTTAAATGACTAGCCCTGTTGTTGGATATAGTTTTTTTAAGACAATTACAACATTTCCTTGTATAGCGTTGTGCAATTAGTACTTTTTATCTGAATATTGCCTTCTACCTTGGTTAGTTGATAATAGAAAACATTGATATAATCAAAAACATTTCCTTGTCTAACATTGTGCAATTAGTACTGTATTTCTTCGATTCTAAGACACACTTTTTTCCCCATATAAACATCTCTAAAAATGGGGTGCGTCTTAGAATTGCGGGTGTGTTTATTATTTCTTAGAATCAAAGCTTTTTTTCTGTTGGTGGTACTGAAATTAATGTGCGTCTTACAATCGATGGCGTCTTAGAATCGAAGAAATACAGTACTTTACATCAGAATATTGCCTTCTAACTTGGTTAGCTGATAGTACAAAACATTCTTATATAATCAAAAATAGACATGTGTCTGAGACAGGAATTGAGCCAAACTGGCAGCATAAATTGTTTATCAGCAAAGACAACGTTTAGAAGAATACAACAAAATCTTTGGGTATAACTACATGCAGTATTCTTAAAAGCATGGGTATTGTTCTATATTGATTTGTCTTATATATTCTTATATATTTATATGGTATCATATTCTGTTTGTAGCTCCTGACGAAGGAACTTAGGATCCGAAACATTGAGCTAATTGAGGTTTTTTTTTTAAAAAAAAAATTAAAATCCTATCTTACAACTACACCATCAATGATTCATAATCTTTTACAGCACCAGAACTAGGCTCTCAGTACACACTGTTTATCTTTAAACCAGATAGCCCTTCAAATAGGGGACACCTTCAAACAGAGGACTGCCCTCTGACAGTGACCAGGTTTGTATAATAACAGAGGAGGAAATAAGCCACCATGGCTTATTTTCCCCGCCATGCTTTCCAGCCATGTGCCAGGGTAGGGTTGCATAAATATCCTCCCTGGCATGGCTTTTCATGTCATGCGAACCCAACAAGGGTGGCTTATTGCCATGGTTAACAAGCCACCCAATACCCATGGGCTCTTTTGGGGTTCTGGTGTGACCAGAACCCTAAAACAGAACCTTGGCCGTTTCTGCACCTGCCTTTTTCCCCGGGATCATCCCTGTGCATACAAATGACACACAGGGGATCCCGGGAGCAGGCAGGGACGATCCCTCCATTTCCCTAGGATAATCCTTAGGTGTAGAACGGGCCCCTGTTAATCACAGCAACAAGCTACCCTCACTGGATTTTCATGACATGGCAGATAGCACCAGCGAGAATAATTATACAATTCCCCCTGACAGGTGCGGCAGGGGAAATATGCCACTATGGCTAATTTCCCTCTCCATGGCCGTGCAAATAGGCCCACACTTTCAAATAGAAGACTGCTCTCTGTAGAGTGGCCACCCACAAGAGCTTATAAAGGACATCTCTCAGTGCTATCATGGATTGGTTCTAGTGCAATGTTCATGCTTGTGATTGCACAAGTTCTTGTAACAAACAGAATAGCATCTTTAGGTTTAGTATCACTTTTCCGTGCCATGTTCTAGTGCAAGACTTTAAAAGGTCCTTCTGTGAGTGGAAGATGCCTTTCTCTTGCAGAAGGACTTCCCATCAGTTCTAATATTCCATGAGCTCTAAACTAAGGACATAACAGCAGTTATTTAGTGGTTATTGTTATTGTGAGAAATTATTTTAGGTTGTTTTCATTTAGAGTCTAACTCAAGTTAATGGCCAGCCGGTAAGAGAAGATTTTTGAAAAGAAAAATTAACAGCACAATCCTATACATGTTTGTTCAAAAGTAAGTTTCATTGAGACCAACTGGGCTTACTCCTATGTAGCCTGAGGTAGTCCTATATGTACATTTACTGGGGAATAAGCCCCACTGAAAAAAATATGACTTACATCTGAGTGAACATATGAAGGATTACTTAGCAAACTTCATTTTCAAAAGTATCGGGAGTATTCCCTTATAGTTGGCTTGAGTTTCTGATTGTTCCAAGGGTTACAAATTGTTCAGGAAAGGAGAGGATTAAATCAATGAGATGTTTTAAAAAATAATGCAGTTTGTTATGTTTCTATTTTGTCTTTCTTCCAAGGAAAGTATTGAATTATGTGAGTCTCACAAGTCTATTAGGTATATTAGGATGAGAAATAGTGATATCTCGAAGGCCAAGTATTATTGACCATTAAGACTGAGTGGAGATTTGAGCTTAGCTTTCGTACTTTCAAACCCAATACTCTAGCCATTTGATGTTCTTATATATTAAAAAATGTATTCGATTGAAGGTGAGCTATTCTTTTGATTCTAGGTGTGGGGCTTTGTTCCTTTCATTTCAGTTTGCATACTTTTGTGACTGAACAATGGTGCAGACTTTCTTTTCTGCTGGTCTGAACATTAACATGTTGAAAAAAACTTTACATTATATTTTGATTCCTTGGAGACTGTTGGTCCTTTCTGGTGATCTTTTAAAAGCTAGAGAAAGTTTCTTCAAGACACTCATTAGTAGGCAATTCACAGAGCAATGGGAAGCCACATAAAATGGATAGCAGTCTGTTCATTCCAATGGAAATGAGCTCATAATTACCACTATGTCAGCCTCTGACCTTTACTGACAGCCAAATCCCTGCTGGGAAACATAAGCCCTTTGGATTGACTGGATAGCAGCTAAGAACTTCTGAATGATGATTATTGTGCCTCAGTATCCCCAAAGTATTGGCTGGTTTCTGGAATAGATTCATCATGAGGGGAAATTCTCCTAGCATAGGCATGTGCAAGGGGAGTGCTGGGTGTGCCCAGGCACACCCTAATATATCAAGCAATAAGTGCCAAATAGAGAGGACCATTGAGTATGGTTCCTGAGGGGGAATGGTCCTCTACCTGCCCTCTGGCTGCTCCCTGCCACTGCCCCTAACAGCATGCCATTGCTCACAGCAGCTGGAGTGAAAAGGAATCACTCTTCCGGGAGCTTCTCTGCTGGGAGCCACACTTCAAAGAGGCCAAGAGGAAGGGTCTCAAAGGCTTATATCACCTTGAAAGCCCCTCTTCTGGTCAGTGTCACTGATTCCTGACTCCAAGCTGAGCAGAAGCAGCGAAGAGGAGCTGCCCCAGCTGGACTAGAAGCTACAAAAGGAAGCCAGCTCCCAGAGAGAGAGTGATGAGAGCGAACAGGGAGGGCAAAGAGGAGCTTGTCAGGGGGAGGTCCCTAACAAAATTTTCATCTCTTAAGTCACACTCATATAGTGGGGAATTTTGTTGTGTACCTTCAGAGAGAATAGGACAAAGCACAGGCAATTCCAATACAATCGGAAAGGAAGAGACAAAACAGAAATAGAGAATATGGATGATAAGGAGTCTCTAGTGGTGGTGACCTGCAAAGTCTGCAATATTCATGTTCCTTCCTGAGGACAACATGGTGTATACATGCAACAAGTGCAAGCTGGTTACACTATTGTGAGCCAGTGTGGTGTAGTGGCTAAGGTGTTGGACTGGGAGTCGGTAGATCCAGGTTCTAGTCCCCACTCAGCCATGGAAACCCACTGGGTGACTTTAGGCCAGTCACAGATTCTGAGCCCAACCCACTTCACAGGGTTGTTGTTGTGAGGATAAAATGGAGAGGAGGATGGTCGAAAGAGACTGAGGGGAAGGCGGGAACCGTTGAACTTGGACAGTTGACGGTGGGGGAGGGTTCCCGCCTAAAACGCCTCTAGCTATGGAAGTTTCCCGAAGATGCTCTGCGCAGGCGCAGAGCCCATGTGTGTGTGAAGCACAGAGACCACGAAGAAGAAAGGTGGGATATAAATGTAATAAATAAATAAATATTGGAAGAAAAACTCAGAGGACTTGTGCTGCGAGTTTCCACCCTCCAAGGAATAAGAGAAGGTGAGGAGTTCCTAGACCAAATGGTGGAACTGCAACAGCAACAAGAAGCACAAGAGATTGAAGAGCAAAAGCAAGCTGAAGCAGAAGTGGAGAATGGTGAGGTGAGGAAAGCCAATGAAGAGGAAACTCACTGAAAAAGAGTGACAGGAGCAGAAGAACTGGAAGACTTTCTGCACCAGTGGAACCACTAGAGCTTTCAGCTACTGGACGATGAGACTGGAGGGCAGCCTGCAAAGGAAGTATTACAGGGGACCCCATGCAACAGTGAACAAGAGGCAGAACATCAGGCGACCAAGAAGAACAGAAGAGTTGTTGTTGTGGGAGACTCCCTGCTGCGTGGGATTGAAACCCAAGTATGTAGTGAAGACCCATGGATTTGCCAAGGATGCTGTCTCCTGGAGCACAGATTAGAGATGTGACTGAAGGGTTACCCTGGCTCCACACCCTTTTCTCGACCCCCAATTGTTGGGTTGTTTCCAGCTTTTATGCAGGGTTGTTGTTGTTTTATTTTAAACACTTGAACTTACTCTCTTAAGGCTTTGTTACTGGCAGCAAAAGCACTGGGGGAAAGGTGGGATATTAATAATAATAATAATAATAATAATAATAATAATAATAATAATAAATGCTATAAGCTAAAATATGCTGTCCCCCCCCCCCCGTGTTTTTGGCCCTTTTGCCTCTGGTCCTGCCCACCGCTGGTATGTGGCTCTCAAGAGTTTCTTCCAAATTAAATTTGACCCTTGGACTGAAAGATGTTCAACACCCCTGTTCAAAGGGTATAGAGGGTGGAAAGGGGAAAAAATGACATAATTTTGGTCTAATAGTCTCCTTATAGCCATGTGCTTTGCATAGAGATATACAATGTGTGAATGACATTCCTAGTAAAAATTTCGCCATTGCATTTGCAAGTGTGGTGTAGTGGTTACAGTGTTGGACTTGGGAGATCCAGGTTCTAGTCCCCACTAAGCCATGAAGCTCACTGGGTGACTTTTGTCACTGACTCATAGCCTAACCTATGGTTTAGAGCATCAGAGGTAGCTTTGTCTTGTTTCTTGGGCTGTCGTGTTGTGTGAACCAGGTCAGAGTGGCTGATGAAATAGTCATTGGAAGCTGGAATTGTAAAAAGTTTCAAATGAATCTCCAAACAGACCTTGGTAAGAAAACAAAGAAATGCCTCTGTACAGTTTCCCCAGCCTGCGAACAGTCTGCTTCAACAGCATTGTTGGGCAAGTGGATTCGCATCCCAATTTCAGCCAGACCTGGAAACCTTCAGTGTTCTTGAAATCTCCCAGACGTTCTTTTTAACCTGGTTTTGAGACAGTGTTCTGTGATCGGGCCCTGGAGGACAGAAGGAGGACTTGCCCTTGTTGGACCTGCTGCTTTCTAGTTCATAAGTTTTTTAGTGACTTGTCAGACAGCTCTAGCAATGCCCTGGAGTCTCTTTGCTGAGCAATTGTTTTGGCTGGCTGTTAACAAGCAAGGTTAAACAGGTGTTTATGTCACTTTTTGTAACCGTTTACATTTTTCGATAGGATTTTATTTCACTCTCCTTTTAAATTGCATTTACCTACCCCAAGTGCTATAGAGAGACCGGGATTAGAAAGGGAAAGAAACCCTTAGCTTTTTCTGTTATAAGGGCACGGGGAGTGGAGCCATCCATAAGTTATTGGAAACCACTGAAAGTACGTTTGGCCAGACAGTTCCAGCTGCTGTGCAGGCCCAGGCCGAAGGCAAGGTTCATTCGGTGGGACACTTAACAGCCATTGGCCTACTTCTTCCCTTTGTGATGCCCTTCTTTGGACAGCAGCACTGGCTCAGACAGGGAACAGCTGCATGGAAGAGGTTGTGCAGCCGGACTTGGGGGTCCAGCTGCACAGAGACAGCATGGGGAAAAGTGCTGGTGGCTGCGTCTTCCTCTCCCAGTTACGCGAACCAGATAGAAGTGGAAGTTTGGCTGGACCTGAAACTCTCTTTCATGCATCCATCTAGATTTCCTTCCCCGGCAAGAAGAGTGGTAGTGGGCAACAGCATCCAATGGCCCCGTTCAGAAGACACCTTAAACCACAGCTTTAACCACAGTGGTTAAGCTAGAATGCCAGGTCATGTTCAGAAGACACCTTAAACCAAGGCTTTAACCGTGGTGACTAAGGCAAAAAGCCTTAGAGGGGATCTACACTAGTACATGAAACGTTGTTTTTACAGTCATTGAACGTTTTGTTTTTGAACAATTTAAAACGTAGCAGTTTTTAAAACGTTTACTTACTTTTCTCTTTCCGTGGGAATGCATTCCTTTTGGCCACACTAAGAAAAGAAATCTGTTTGTTCTTTTTCCCCATCTGCCAATTTCCCCTCCCACTTCCTCTTCTCTCCACCAGCAAACAAACCAAGAAGCAGCCTCTCAAAACTGAAACTAAAAAATATCCGCAAAAAAGAGGCTTGGGGGGGGGGGGGAAACCGGCTCCAACTTTGGGCATGGAAATTACATAAACATGCCCCCAGGAATGCGATTGGCTAATTAAGAATTACAGGAAACCCATTAATATGATGAAATCGGCCACATCATAACAAATAGAACGACTTATTTCAGAGAAGTTCAAAATAAAAAACGGAGAACAGACAACAATAAAACGTTTCAAACTGAGCGTCATGTGGTGAAATACTACCAAATGCACACTTAGAAATGGTAAGACACGTTCTAACTTGACTAGTGTAGATCCCTTCTTATTCTCCGTGGTTAAAGCCATGGTTTAAAGTGTCTTCTGAACAGGGCCATAGTGGCCAAACCCAAACTTCACTTCCTGCCTGCCTGACTTACCAGCTAGAAAAACGTTTCCTAATGATTTCTGTAGGTTTCTATTCTTAATCAGATGCTTCATTTATGACTTCAGTTGTAGTTCATGGCTTAGCTCACTTTCTTGAGTTAACTACTCTGTGTGTACTTTTTATTGGAGAGGATGTACATTTTATTGGGAAGGATCCAATCAGTTCTTCCTGACAGGGCCAGTCCCCACCAGTCGTGATTCATGAGCAGCCCCTACTACTGGCCATATGTGCAGCCCCTACCACATGGCCAGCCCCCGTCTGTCCTGGTGCATGTGTGGCCCCTACCACTGGCGGCAGCAATGTAGTACTTCCAGGGACAAGCCCCCCCCCCCCGAAATGCTCATTTCTGGAAGGGACAGATCACGCTATATAGCAACCACCAGCAGTAGGGACTGCATGCACACCAGGGCTGGCTGGGCCGGCCACACACACACGAAGACCGGAGGAGTCTGGCTGTACATGGAAGGGCTGTGTTGGATCTTGTCCATTGTTTCATGCTCTTTTATTGCAGAATTTTTATTTTGCTGCAGTTTGTTTGTTTGTTATATTTCACTCTTCTCCTTCAAAATTGCCACTCAGGGCGGGCTTACCACAATTTAAAATTACAATTTCGTAAAATGACAACATGACAGAAGACAGGACGAACAGTTGAAACTAAAACATAAAAGCATTGACTGTCACATCCAACAAAAGCTTACCAGAATAAAATGTTCTTTGACAACCAGCAAAAAAACAGCAAAGGAAGGAGCCCACTGAACTTTATGGCATTCCATACTCTGGTTGTTACCTGGATTGCATTATGATCTGGGAGGACTTGATTTTATGTGTGAATGGTACTGCTTGGCAGCAGGAAACTTTTCAAAACATGAAACAAATATCCATAGATTATTTTCTGTTACCACCAAGTAGTACACAAAACTAGTGCCGAAAATCTAGCATTAGGTGAAAGAGTTTTCATGTCAGAGACTGAAACTTCCAGGAAGTTCTGAGCATGGCTTGTCTCTTGTTAAAATCAAACCAAGTATTTTTACAGTTCTCCTGGTGCATTTTTAGGGTCTGACATTAAAATACATGCAGTAACTCAGATGTGGAATTGTATTTGTAGAGGCAGCTATATGGGCGTTCATGTGTTTGTTTCTGCATCTGAGCCACCATCTTGTGACTGGCTCTGACTGCCCATTGGCTGTCATTTTATGACTGGCTCCACATCATATAACCTGGCTCCGATAACAGCATTATTATTAATAATAATAATATTTATATAGCGCCGTCAAGTTTTCATGGTGCTGTACAGAACAAAATAAAACAAAATACAAAACACCCTGCCCTATGGCTTACAGTCTAAAATCACAGTAACAAACAAATAGGGAGAGGAAAGGCCAACCAGCTTGGGGGGGCAATAAAACAAATAATAAAAACTAGTATCGTCACAATACAGATTATAAGCTTTTGAGAAAAGAAATGTTTTCAAATAAGATTTAAAAACTGTGATCGACGTGCGGTTCGCAAATGCGCCTGAAAAGAATTCCAGGCATAGGGGACAGCGAGCGAAAACGGGCGAAGACAAGCGAGAGAAGTAGAAACTCTTGGGCGAGTAAGAGACATGGTGTTATTAGAGCAAAGGGTGCGAGCAGGGCAGTAAGGTGAAATAAGAGATTGAAGATAGGGAGGAGCCGACCGTGACAAGCTTTAAAAGTCAAAAGGAGAAGCTTGTATTGAATTCTGTAGGAGAGAGGGAGCCAGTGAAGGGATTTTAGAAGCGGGGTGATGTGATCAAAACGACGAGCCAGAAAAATAATCTTAGCCGCAGAATGATGAATGGAAACCAATGGGGAAAGATGAGAAGAAGGAAGACCAGTCAACAGGAGATTACAATAGTCCAAGCGGGAAATAACCAAGGCATGAATGAGAGCCTTGGCGGAGGAGACCGATAAGAACGGGCGCATTCTAGAGATGTTATACAAGAAGAAACGACAAGACTTAGCTACAGCAAGAAGAAATAGATTACACAGGGATGACATCAACATACCCATCATCCATAACGTAGCATCATAATTTTAAGCTTTAAAGTCCAACCTATTAGACCAGCTAACTCTTGTTTGAAGAGCTTATGCTTCCAAACACCTAAATCCTACTTTTGACCCCAAGGTAAAACACTTTAGTTTTAGCGATTTGTGGAAACTTTTGGTGATTATTTTTATTTGTGGGATTAATGGACTATGAAATGTTGTCATTTTTCATGCTTCCTACCCATGTAGGTTGCTATAATTTCCAAAAAAGCTATACCGAGATGCATTCTTTCATTTAAAATGGTATATTTTAATTACATTTGGGCTTTAACCTCTTTTTTGGAGTAATAATACTGGCTTCTATTATTATTATTATTATTATTATTATTATTATTGTTGCATTTTTAAATTGTCACAATGGTAATATGGGAGCGAGGCGGTTTACGGATGGTTAAACTAAAATCTGTTAGGGATTTTCCTACTTAAGTTTATTTATTTATTCATTTAACTACCACATTTATATACTACTCCACATCTCAACAGATTCCAGAGTGGTAAACAATACAAAATAGAAAGATAAAAGAATAAAACACCATGTTAAAAAATATTATTTCTAAAAACAGAATACCTGTAAAAAAAAAAAGGCTTTATTTATTTATTTATTTATTTATTTTATTAATTACATTTCTATACCGCCCAATAGCTGGAGCTCTCTGGGCGGCTTGTCAGTCAGGGAAAGCTTGCCACCACTCCCACACTGCCCGTCACTTCCACCCACCACCCGTCTGAATCATGTATCAACCTTTCCTCTGTTCTCCCTACCCTGTCCTCTGCCGCCACTGCTGCCCACCGTCTGGTTCGCCCCCAGGGCAATGCAGGTGAGCTCTCAGAAGACCCGTGTCAGCCAGAAAAAGTGGCCAGCATGGTTCGACAGAGACCATGTCCAGCCCAAGTGCCCGGTTCTGAGTCAGGCATTGTGAGAGCAGGTGTCCCAGGAGATCAACAGCCAGGATAAATCCTGGAATCTGTCCTCCTCAATATGGGGTCAATGCTGTCACAACATTTCATCTAAACCTGAAAGCATTGACTTTTCTGGCAAGGAAAGTTTTTGCTGAAGTTAACTAAACGTTGCACCATTCAGGACCTTGAAAGTTCATGCTGAGACTCAATTATCCCCCAGGAAAGTGCCAGAAAACCATCTGTTCATTTGAAGTAAAGGGTCCATGCAGCGCCATTCAGACAGATTAGCTACGGAAGCCATATGTGAAGATACATTTCTATGACAAAAGGCAATAAGATCAGCAAAAGCTTACGGACATTATCATCCGCGAGACAAGTGATATGGAAACATGATGGCATCCCTTAAACTGTAATTTAAAGTTTGGAAGACAACCAATTACGACCCACTCAATAAATCCTACCAATCTCCCAAAGACCTAATTTGCCGAAAGCATCCAGAATACATACTGGGCTCACTGAAAAGTTTTCAGAAACTCCGAAAGAGTATATAAAGTATTTAGACAAATCGATTTCAACACACACACACACACACAGGCACCACACCAAACACTTGGGTAAGTGTGGACAAAGAGAGCTTCACCATACACTCCTGCAACACTGCTCATGGCTTGTTGGATTTAGGCCTATATGGGCATGGCTAGACGAGGGTGTTGAGGGGGATGATCTCGCGATTTTATTATCAGAAGATTGTCCCCCTTGTCTACACGCGACGTACAATGTCCCAGGAGGAAGACGACGTCGCGACCACCATTTTGGATTTTTTTAAAAGGAAAATGAGCACACGAGGACTCCCCCCAACCCAACCCTGATGGGCACAGAACTCCTGAGGAGCTCCGTGGCTATTTCCTGGCTCCTCGCGTTTACTTGCCTTTAATTTCAATGTCCAAGTAGACATGCATAGACTTGTGCTGCACATAAACCTGCATTTGCAGGATAATAGCTTTAAATTTGGAGGTCCACGTAACCACAAAATAAGTTGGTAGAAGAGATGAGGAATTGAGTTTCTTCTGAAAGCCTTTCTACACGAGGCTTTTATTGTCTGCTCGATAGTTTGCAGGGTCACATAACATTGTCATCCTTTGGAGCCTCTCCCGTACTTTGCAAACATTTTCGGGGTGGGGAGTCTTAAGGAGGAAAGTGTGGTATTTCTTTCAATGGCGTTATAGAAGATTTGCGTATTTGCGTAATTCTGCTATATCACACCACTACCTTGTGGTTTTGTAATGGAACATATAGAAAGACAGAGAAAGAAAAACCTAGAGGGGGAAGCATGTGTAAAGGAGTCGGTTTTAATCCTACAAAGAGTCAGGAAGCAGAAACCTCAGTAAAGGCATGAGTTAAAAGCCTAATGCAGAAAGGTCTCGAAAAGGAGAATAACAGTTTCTATATGTTTGCGAGATACTATGTGTAAGGCATGGCTTACCTGAACATCTATTTTGAAATGTTTAAATTTAACTTTAGTTAATTTTAAAAATGGATAGCAGGCTTTGCAAATCTGCAGAGCTGTTATGCTCCAAACACTCAGACATCCCCAAGTCAAACACAAGAAAAACACGTCCTGGCTTTTTCTGTATGCCACTGTGGTAGTTAGTAGAATTCACAACACTTGTGTCATTTAAAAAATGTCACAATCCAGCACAGAATTCTCAGGCATACTTGCAATCCACTGATTTCAGAACTTTGCACTGTTACAAATTTGGCAGATATCCCAATTAGAGCACGCATTTACATCACCAGCTAATGTACAGCATCATTTGAGAAGCATTTTAAACATTCTAAATTGTATTGTATCTATTTATTCCAAATTTCTGGGAAAAGAGAAAGAATTTAGATCTTCAAATGTTTAGTGTTTGATATTTGAATATATTTTATTGGCTTGATTGATTATTGGCAATTTTCCACTGCAAAATGAGTGCAAAATATTAACCTCTGCATAGTTCCAAATCACCCAATCCTGTACCTTTGTTCTGTTACCCAGATCTTGTGCCTATCCTTAGGGTCTGCTCTAAGGTAATGTATTTCTGTTTGCGTAGGGTGACCATATGAAAAGGAGGATAGGGCTCCTGTATCTTTAACAGTTGTATTGAAAAGGGAATTTCAGCAGGTGTCATTTGTTAGAATACCCATCAGTTGCTTGGGAAGTTGGGTGGGAGGGTGCTGTTGCACTCATGTCCTGCTTGTGGGTCTCCAGCCAGCTGGGTGGCCATTGTGTGAACATTGCTGGACTAGGCAGAGCCTTGGCCTGATCTAGCATGGCTCCTCTTACGTTCTTAATTTGGGTTGAGAAGTTTGGCATACATCATTGATACAGGACTGTATCAGTTCAAGAGAATGGGGGATGGCATATGTTTTTCCTAGTTTCCTAGATTGTGGAGTCTTCCTAAGGAATTTACTAAAGGAAAAGGGCAAAAGCAAACATTATATTACAACAACAATTTATTGCAGTCAATAGACTATTCCAACAAAAGTTCAGACATTATATTGAAGTTGTAGCAAGCAGCTATGCCTTTGTTTGTATTTCTTTAGTGTAAGAATAGGGGACTAATCTGGAATGGGACCCTAGCGTGGAGAGTAAGGGGGCTTTAACATCTTAACTTGATGCTGAATTCTCAATCTTGGAGCCTGTTTTTTGTCAGAAGTGATACATTTGGAAACCAGTCACAGGGGCTTCTCTGTGGTGACACCCAGACTTTTGAAACTCTCTCCATATTGATGTTAGTCTAGCTCACTCATATGTATTTTTTCCTTTCAGTGATGCAGAAAACTATTATACGCAGTTAGACTTTAGAGAGGGCAAAGGATAATCTTTGTAAATATGATGGTTGCTGCTAGTTTTAAATTAAAATTCAGTTATTTTTAGTAGATTATGTAGTTCATAGATTTTGTTCATTGCAAATTCAGTATTATTAACTGTTGCAGGTTTTGCTGTATTTTGTTCTTTATTTTGCTTTAAATTGCTTGTTGGCTACTGTAAGCACTTTTTCTTGAAAGGCAAGGCATAAATGGTTTCTTAAAAGTCCTACGTAGCTTTAATTCTGCTAACTTGATACAGAAGTAAGAAGTTGGCAGCCATCTGTCCAAGACTAAGGTGGCATAAGAATTTTGCTGAGAGATAAAATATCACTCTCACAATGTTTTGTACTGAAAGTGTGAACAAAAAAAAGGTGGTAGTTTGACAATAACATTTCAGGTAAAATGTTCAAAGTTCGAAATTTGGAAACTCATCAGTTTTTATATGGATAACACTTAAGGTTGGATTCACATTTAATTAAGGTTCAGGCAGCAAGGAGTTTGTGCTTTGTGGTTTGCTCCTATGTCACTATGGTAAGCCAGTGTGATGTAGTGGCTAGAGTGTTGGACTGGGAGTCAGGAGATCCGGGTTCTAGTCCCCACTCGGCCAGGGAAACCCACTGGGAGACTTCAGGCCAGTCACAGACTCTCAGCACAGCCTACCTCACAGGGTGGTTGTTGTGAGGATAAAATGGAGAGGAGGACGATCGTGTAAGCCATGATTATACCTTGGTAGAGAGAAAAGGGAAGGATATAAATAGAATAATACAAAAAATAAAATAAAATAACATATTTCTGACTTCTTTGAACACAAATAATGATGATCTGTGATGTTCAGTTTTGATTCAGTGGCAATAGTGTTCTCCTAGATACATTCTCCCTCATTATGTGTTCTAATTAATGTTAATAAAAATTGCGCATTTAAACTAACATGATGAAATAGGTCTATTGTTGTCCTGAACATAAAATAAAACATAAAAGACAGATGCACTGATGTCTTTTTCCCTTTTTCTTTTCTTGTTTAGGATTCTTTTCACCATGGAAGACTCCAAAGCCTGTAAGTTTCCTTGGAAAATTTCTTCCATTACAATATGTAGCTAAAGCAAAATGCTTTTAAGACCCATCAATCAATTTCAGTGAGAGAGAATTAACTATGTGCTTAACTCTTCCCCATTGAAAACAATTGGATTTACTTTAGTTGGATTGTGTAGTATATAATTTCTTTATTTTTAAGGCTGCCATGCTAACCATAAATACTTGAAAACAAATCCCATAGGACTTGTAAATACACTTGCTTAGGCTTGATAAGTAAATCTTACTCCTTAAGGATTTTATCTCATCTTCATTTCAAGTAAGCATGCATACAACTGCAGCCTAAGGTCCTTTCTACACCTAAGGAATATCCCAGGAAAATAGATGGATCATCCCTGCCTGCTCCCGGGATCCCCTGTACATTATTTGGATGCACAGGGATGATCCCGGGGGGAAAGGCAGGTGTAGAAATGACCTAAGATGTGGTTACAAGGAAGTAAGTCTCATTGAATGTAGTAGAACTCGCCTTTGGGGTAATGCGTTCAGGATTCTGCTGTACACTTTGGCCCTGTGTTTTGTTCATGACCTAGGCTGTCAGTGTTCTATATGCTTCAAAACTCATTGCAAAAACAGTTTGCTAATTAGTATTTCTGCATGATATATAATCCTGCTTGCATCCTCTAGTCTGCTCAGCATAATTCATAAAGTATTTTCTCAATAGGATTAGCCAAAGGGAAGTAGATTATATTAGATCCTGATTGCCTTGGGCTCTAGCTGCAGGCAGGTATTTGTTATCTAGCTAGACAACAAAATTTAGACCTATGGGAGAACTGTAGCCAGTGAGGGCCAAGAGTATTTAAACAATGCATTCAGTCGAGCCACCATCTCAAGAGAATGGAGGAATTTGAAAGCTTAGCTCTTTGCTGGCATGATTAATAAGATACAGTTACTGCCCATCTTTTATTAACATAGCCTCCAAATGGATCAATTTAAAGTATGCTTGGGTTCCATTTGTAAAGTCAGTGCTTCTTTTTCCTGTAAAAGCCTGATTATACGCTCCTCTTCATTAAAACACACACACTGCTTTCTGCTTCCGTTTTCGTCCTGAGATTTTAATCGCCTTATTACATGGTTGGCCACGTGGTTTGAATGGAATACTTCCTATCTTTGCCTTGAGTTTGATCTTCCATTAAAATCAATAAAACAGCATCATCTAGTGGCAGAATTATAGCATAACACTTCCACGGGGCGATTTTCTTAAGATGATTATCCTTGTTTTTTCTGACAACAAGAGAAGGGGGAGAAGAGCTGGAGATGACAATGTCATGAAATCAAACCACAAACTTCCATGAGTGGCCAGTCACAAGTGTGCTATAAATCGCTTGTTTCGAGGCAGCCTATATGTTACATTCTCCACCTGAAATGTAGCCGGGTTTTGGCTGTTGAGAGTTCTGAAAGCCTCCTTCCACCTGCACTGGCAGAACTGGACTTCCCCAACATCTCCTTCCCACAACAGCCCCTCCAGCCACCTAAAAATGCTACACAGAGACTTTGAAGACTCTGTGGTGTAGGGTAGGGGGATTCCTCAAAATTGGGTGGAGAGACCTTCCATAAGAGGAGCCGTTTTTCTCACAGAAAATCTTGCATCCAACCCCAGGAAATGCTTGAAGATGTTTGCCTTGTTGTCGTGCTGGCAGAGAAGGAACTGCTGCTGGCCTACTGGTTTTTAATCACTTGTTGTCTCACTTAGCTGGTCTCCCCTTGTAGAAATGGGGACAGTTAGGTGGATGAGATAATGAGGAATAAAATCCAATCTTCTAGCAGCAACTTCCTGTCTTTCAGGGGGATGACAAGGCAGGCACCTTCATGCAATTCTCAAGTGTCAACTGAGCAGAGGGACCTTGCAGAATTCTCATTAGTTACAGCCTGGTTCCTTTCACACGGTGAATGTAATACTACTTTGGATCTTACTGCACTAGTGAGGGGAAAAGTACAAGTCTCTCCCCACTTCTTTGCAATTTATGCTTCGCCTTCGTCTATGTTTTTGTAATATCAACATTTTAGGCTGAGTGCAGTATTGTAGACCTATCATCGCCCATCTAATACATGTTTGTCCTCTTTGCCACAATGTTCTTTGTAAAAACAGTATTTGCAGGTTTTCTTAGTGCTTCAAGTAGGGATGGATGATCTATCTCAGTTTCTATAATGTTTGAGCTTCCTGAAGCACAAGATTTTGGGGTGGATGGGTGGAAGTCTGCATCACTATTCATTTGCATTTTGTACACATTTCTACATAATAGGCATGCTAAGAAAAGGAACTGAGAATAAAACTGCCAGTATCATACTGCCTTTATACAAATCTATGGCGCGACCACACTTAGAATACTGTGCACAGTTCTGGTCACCACACCTAAAAGAAGATATTATAGAGCTGGAAAAAAGTGCAGAAAAGGGCGACTAAAATGATGAAGGGGCTGGAGCATCTCCCCTATGAGGGAAGGTTACATCAACTGGGAATGTGTAGCTTGGAAAAAAGGAGGCTAAGGGGAGACATGATAGAGGTGTACAAAATTAGGCATGGTATGGAGAATGTGGACAGGGAGACCTTTTTCTCTCTCTCTCTCAAAATACCAAAACTCAGGGTCATCCCATGAAGCTGATTGGTGGGAGATCCAGGACAAATAAAAGGAAGGACTTCTTCACACAGCGCATAGTTAAGTTATGGAACTCACTACCACAAGGTATAGTGATGGCCACCAATTTGGATGGCTTTAAAAGGGGGTTGGATAAATTCCTGCTGGAGAAGGCTATCAATGGCTTCTAGCCCTGATGGTTGTGTGCTTTTTCCATTATCCAAGACACTAAGCCTGTGTGCACCAGTTGCTGGAGAACATGGGTAGGAGGGTGCTGTTGCACCATGTCCTGCTTTGTTGGTCCCTGGTCGACAGCTGGTTGGCCACTGTGTGAACAGTGCTGGATTAGATGGACTCTTGGTCTGATCCAGCATGGCACTTCTTACGTTCTTAATGTGGCCTGCAAGAGCTTCTCTGTAATGGAATTCAGCCCTGGGGCTGAACGAGGTTCCTCACCCCTGGTCTCCTGAGATCTCAGAAGAAAATAAAATACAAAATATGCCCCAGTTATTAATAATAGCATGTATTATTTATAAAAAAAACACACTCACCTATGTAATCCTATATCTGGGAATAAATCACATTGAACTCAGTGTGGCTTTCTTCTGAGTAGACATGTAGAGTTTTGCACTGTAAACCATCTAGGCACTGTACAGCTGTCAAAAGAAAACATGACTTAGTCCTTGCCTGAGGGCTTTCAATCTAAATCTTGTTATCTTCTTTTTCTGTTATTTATTATAGATGATGGAACGATGGGAGAATCAAGGCAGTCCGCAGACAAGTTTATCTGCTCCAGCTATACCACAGAATATTCCCTTTCCACCCACCCTTCACAGGAGTTCTTTTCCTGATTCAACAGAGGCCTTCGACCCGAGAAAACCTGACCCATATGAGCTGTATGAGAAATCACGAGCTATTTATGAAAGTAGGCGTAAGTGAAAACTGGGGTCCCCCACTGCAGAGCACTTGAAAACTTTAAACATTGGCCTTTACATGTTCCAAAGCTGGCACAATGGCATTGGTTATTATAATGCAAAGTAAACCAAATTGTGAATCCTGTTTTTATGGATATTCAAAGGGGGGAAAGTCACGCATTTGTCCTAAATTTGCCTCAGTTTAAGAACGCAAGCCGTCAACATTTCTACTGATGAAATGCAGTCGAAATGGACAGGGCATTGTGTAAGAGCCAGGCCTGCTGCTTTGTGGTTTTACTCATTTGCTCTCATGTAAATTGGGCTTTTGTTGAAGTTGACTGCTCTGAATCGCCACCCAACAATGCAGAACCATGAATGTTGGGTTATTTTGACAGTGGCCCTGTTCAGAAGTCACCTCAAACCACAGTGGTGAAGGCTCTTTTGGTTTAAGGTGTCTTCTGAACAGGGCTACTGCCACTTCTCTTTGTATTTCACTAGCAAAGTGCTTTAAAGTGTACACTTTATATTCTTTGCATGTGTGTGTGTGTGTGGGGGGGTAATCTTATCACAATGCTAAGCTAAAAAAAAATCAAGCTGATAGGCTGTATTTTACTAGTATTATAACGTGTCTTTTCAGCCAGGATTCTTAGGGTCAAACTATATGTGACAAAGGTAGAACCACAATGGGAGAAAAGGACAAAAAAAAAATGTGGTCGGGGAGAGAAGTCGCAACCTTGCTTCCTCATGATACAAACTGGGTCATTCTTCAAATCCATGGCCTATACTATATCCTATACTGGCTTCCTTTTAAAAAAATAATAATGCTGAGAGTACGCCACTAATGTTAACTGAAATCAGTTGCAGAATTCCCACTGTGTAAGAACTGGAATTTAGTCAAAGCAATTTGCTATTATTTATAAACCAGCTAAAAGTCATTCACGTTTGATGGTCAGGGAAAAGGGATGGATGGAGAGTGCAGGACCCTTTCCCACCCTCACTTCCTCTCCCCATTCTCCTAGTTCCTTGTCTCGGTTCCCCACCCTCCATCCGTCACTGAAGCTAATGCCTCAAGTGGAGCAGGGCTAGGCCTGTTTTTTCTCAGCCAGTGCCTTGTTCTTCCCAAACTCGATCTAGCCTCTGGGTCCTGAGAATAGGAATGCTTTCCTAATTTCTATGTGAGAACAGCAGCACACACCACACTTCTAAGAAGTCAATTACTTGGTGTTTACAACTCACTAGGGCAGGACCTATACTACTGCTTTATAACGGCATTGAAGTGCACTGACAACTGTTGGGGCCCATTGACCCATTCCATGTAACACTTTCAAAGTGTTATATCCTGGTTGTGTAGATCTGGCCTAGGAGAAGGCCAGACAATAAACTTAAATTGGAGAATAACAAGTGCAGCTTAACTGAGAATTGTGTCTAGCTCCATCTAGGCTCAGAATTTTTCTAGACCCTGAGGAAGTTATAAGAAGCCCAACCACTAATAAAGGCTTCTGCTGCAAAATTGAAGTTGTTTCTTCCAGTTCCTTCACATGTGCATGGTTTGCAGCACATGACCCTAAATTGTTGTTTAGCATTACATGCATGAGTTTCAAGGCATTCCCTTTTCCCTTATCTGCCGATGCAGCCATGAGGATGAGATTGGAAGCTTTTGCTTCCATTTTCTGCTAAAAGTAGTTATTCGTTATATCCAAACCTGGATAAACTATGATTAATTTTAACTAAGGTTTATTTATTTATTATTAGATTTCTGTACTGTTGAACTGGCAAATGCACTCGGGGTTGGTTTACACCCATAAACCAAACAACAACAATATAACCATAAATAAATAAATAAAAATAATACAATAGTAAGCATTAAAATATTAAAAACATAGATGACGCAGCAGTAAAATTAATAAAGCAACAGACCAAAGGTTAAATGTCTGCTTAAAGAGGAAAGTCATAACCTGCCATCTAAATGTATACAGTCACAATGCCAGGCGGATCTCCCTCGGAAGGTCTTTCCACAGACAGAGGTCAACTACAAAAAGTGCTCTCTTCCTGGTGGCCACCCATCACAGCATTGTGGGCGGAAGCACCCAGAGAAGAGCCGCTGAAGTTTACCTTAGTAATTGGATGAGAACATATGGGAGAAGGCTTTCTTTCATGTACACTGGTCCTAAGCATTTTAGGGCTTTAAAGATCAGCACCAACACTTTGAATTGAGCCCGGAAACTGACTGGCAACCAGTACAATTGATGCAACACTGGAGTAATAAATTCAAAATGGCCAGTCCCAGTAAGAATCCTCACTGCTCTGTTCAGCACTAACTGAAGTTTTCAGACCGTCTTCAGAGGTTGCTCCATGTACAAAACATTGCAATAACCCAGCCAGGAGGTTACCAGTGCATAGATAATTGTAGCCAGCCTATATTTTTTTTAGGGAAACAACCCAACTTCAAGCCATTGGTTTATAATCTTTGTTTGTTTCCCTAAAATGTAGCTAAGACTAACCACAGCTCTTGACTTGGATAAAACGAGTAACCATGGTTAGTTGAAAGCAGAAGCAAAATCATCTGATCTCCTCCTTGGAACTGAGCCAGAGCAGAAAGGAGGATGGATGGTGCTACAGCATGGCTGAGAATTTTTTCAGCCCAAGGGGCAAATTCCATTCCACACTAGCTTGCATGGGCAGCATTCCAGTGGTGGGATCATAGGCAAAGAGGGCATGACCAGAGGAAAGGGGGCAAAAATACAAAAAAAAATGTGTATTTTAGCTGAAAGCTTTTACTGTCAGTATTAAGCCTTAGGTGGGGCATTTCAACCTTTTAGAATAGGGACAGTCAGCACAAAAGCTAGAAACTACGAATCACAGAGGTCAGGCAAAAGGGGTGGGGACAATGGAAGGGGTGTGGCCTTCTGGGGAACCTCAGAGCACCAGATTTTTCCATTGGGCCTCAAGTTTCCCATTCCTGTGCTAAACTGTGGTTTAGTGTTGTTGTCCAAACAAAACCACCATCTGTCTTATCCAGAAACTCCTGTTCTTGCCTCTTTGGACAGCGTACAAAACATTTCCTACCAACCCACCGAAACGCTTATATTAAAAATATAAGAGATATAAGAAATGTCAACTGTGATCTTTCACCACAGCCCCCTATGGCGGAGGGGAAGCCCTGTTTGTACACTGAACTCAGTCTCACAGATGGAAATCCTGTGTGCATATCAGTGCTATGGAGGGCAACCATGGTGATTCTAAAAATCTCCTTAGTTTGGGACTTGTTACACATGTGGATCAAGAGGTTTGGAATGGAAAGAGCGATGGCACTATTCAAACCCATTCCTGGGAAACCTCTCAAGCACGGACTGGCTTTTGATTCCTTTTCCGCCCCATGCATCCATTGCTTTAGTGGCAAAATAAGGATGTGATGCTGAAGGGTTATTCCGTAGTGATCTCCCTTCTGGGAATGGCTGTCAGACAGAGTGAAGGGAGGACCTGTAATTAGCAAGCGTTTTCTGTAACACAGCACTTTTGCTTAAAATGTGCTGGACTTGCTCTAAGACTTTAAAGGCAGGGCAGTCCTTTCCCAATAACTGCTCCCCATATGGTAGTAACTGAGTAGTAAATGAAATCTTCTCACAGAACTTTGCACTTGTTATTCAGCAGGGAGGCTGTTGAATAAAACTATTATAGACAGAGCAGGGAAGTGCCGCTTAAAAGCTAACTTTTACCTGATAAAAGGGAACAAAACAAAAGAAACTGGATGGTTAAAAAAAGAATGAGAGAAGGCATAAATCAGTGGGAGAGACAAAGAACTTCAGCCTTAGGACAAAGAAAGTATTTTTCAGAGGTGTTTCTAATATTGTTGTTCATAAGGGTCATATTTAGGTCAATATGTCATTCCAGACCTTGAAGTTAAGCAGACAATGAATCAATTGCAGCAGAAAAGTAAATTTGAACATTGTGACCCATCTTAAAAAGAAAATAACTGTGGTTCCTCAGTGTTGCAGGGTGCTCACCAAAGCCTTATCTGCAAATGAAACCTCCATAGCCTTTTATTATTATTATTATTATTATTATTATTATTATTATTATTAATTTATATAGCACCATCAATGTACATGGTGCTGTACAGAGTAAAACAGTAAATAGCAAGACCCTGCCGCATAGGCTTACATTCTAATAAAGTCATAGTAAAGCAATAAGGAGGGGGAGAGAGTGCAAACAGGCACTGGGTAGGGTAAACAGGCACAGGGTAGGGAAAAACTAACAGTATAACTAACAGTCTAAAGTCCGAGTAACATCAAGTTTTAAAAGCTTTAGGGAAAAGAAAAGTTTTTAGCTGAGCTTTAAAAGCTGAGATTGAACTTGTAGATCTCAGATGTTCTGGGAGAGCATTCCAGGCGTAAGGGGCAGCAGAAGAGAATGGACGAAGCCCAGCAAGGGAAATAGAGACCCTTGGGCAGGTGAGAAACATGGCATCAGAGGAGCGAAGAGCACAAGCGGGGCAATAGTGTGAGATGAGAGAGGAGAGATAGGGCGGAGCTAGACCGTGAAAAGCTTTGAAGGTCAACAAGAGAAGTTTATATTGGATTCTGAAGTGAATTGGAAGCCAATGGAGAGATTTCAGAAGTGGAGTAACATAGTCAGAGCGGCGACCCAAGAAGATGATCTTAGCGGCAGCGTGGTGGACAGAAACCAGCGGACTGATGTGAGAAGAAGGAAGGCCAGAGAGAAGAAGGTTGCAGTAGTCCAACCAAGAAATAACCAGTGCATGAACAAGCGTCTTGGCAGAAGAGACAGACAGAAATGGTCGAATCCTGGCAATATTATACAGGAAAAAGTGACAGGATTTAGCTACTGCCTCAACATGAGGACTAAAGGAGAGCGAGGAATCAAATATAAAGCCAAGGCTACGAGCTTCATTGACCGGAGTAAGCGTAACATCATTGACAGTAAGAGAGAATGAGAGGTGAGGAGAAGGTTTAGGAGGAAAAACAAGCAATTCAGTCTTAGCCATATTAAGTTTCAAACGACGATGAAGCAGCCAGGCTGAGATATCTGAAAGACATGCCGAGATACGATCGTGAACATCAGGAGAAAGTTTCGGAGATGAGAGATATAATTGTGTATCATCGGCATACAGATGATATTGGAGGCCATGTGATTGAATAAGCTTACCCAAGGGCAACATGTATAAAGAAAAAACAACGGGCCAAGCACCAAGCCTTGCGGAACCCCTACTGAAAGTGGAAAAGAGGAAGACGAGTTGCCATTAGCCAACACGCTGAAGGAGCGACCCGTTAGATAAGAGGCAAACCAGTTATAGACAGAGCCACAAAGTCCAAGGTCATGGAGGGAGTCTAAGAGAAGATCATGATCAACCGTGTCAAAGGCTGCGGTTAGATCAAGGAGAATAAGAACGGAATAAAGGCCTTTAGACTTGGCAGTAAGAAGATCATTGGTGATCTTAGTAAGGGCTGTTTCAGTGGAATGCAAAGGACGGAATCCAGATTGGAAAGGATCCAGAGCAGAGTTACTAGAAAGAAAGTCAAGACAGCGAGAGTAGACCACACGCTCCAGGATCTTTGAAACAAAAGGCAACAGAGAGACAGGTCGGTAGTTAGACATAGATAGCCTATCAAGAGTAGGTTTCTTGAGAATGGGAGAGACTGTAGCATGTTTAAAAGCAGAAGGAAATGAACCAGAGGACAGAGAAAAATTAATAATATGAAGCAAGGAAGGAAGGAGAGCGGGAATAAGATTTATAAAGACGCGAGAAGGAATCGGATCACGAGAGCAAGTGGAAGGCTTTGAAGAGCGCAGTATTGTAGACAGTTCATCAGCTGAGACCGAAGGAAACGCAGAGAAATTTGCAGGAGGAACCGGCAGATGAGGAACAGGAACTGGTAGAGGAGCAGAGCTGGCCAGATCGGAGCGAATAGTTTGGATTTTAGCGTTGAAAAAAGAGGCAAAGTTATTAGCAGACAGAGAGGCGGGGAGAGATGGTGGATTAGGCTTCAGAAGAGAATTGAAAGACGCACAGAGCCGCTGAGGATGCTTAGCATTTGACTGGATCAGCGTTGAGTAGTACTGCTGTTTGGCCAGTGAAATGGCAGAAGAGAAAGAGGAGAGTACAAATTTGTAATGGACAAAGTCCGCCCAGTCCCTGGCTATTCTGGTGGATTTCAACACATCTTTTGGGAAAATTTCAAGTGGAATTGATAGAAAATTCTCTCTGGAGATTGTTCTGAAACACGTAGTTTGGTGCAAACAAAAACCCCAGTAAATGAATAACTGAGGGTTTATCTGTTAGGCTATAAATGATCTATGTAACTTCAATTTGGGCAGCAAGGCATAACAAATGGTGAGCTAATGCTTAACTTTCTTTTAAAAAGAAAGTTAAAAATAACAGCTTAGTTGTTGTAGCCACCCAAATTCAGCAAGTGACAACTTGTATAGGGAAGGAGGCATCTTTATAATGTCCTTATCAAGCAATAATGCCAAAGTGGCAAACAAAATATTAGAAAACAATGATTAGCAGTGCTTTTTAGAGGCCCATATTGCTACTCCTAGCTTTCACTTCATACCCCATTTGGTCTTTAAAAAAAGATAGTAAAATTAAATAACTAGAATAAATAAATGGTACCATATTGATTATGCCAATAGTGACCAATGCCAGAGACCAGGCTTTTAAGAACAAACACATCACCAGAAGCCCTAATCAAGGGTTCCCATCGTCAAGCAAGCCTTATGACTATCCAGCCATTTAATCTTTTCCCTGTATCTCCATTGTGTTGCTTCTCTGCCTTGTGCTTGTATTATTTTGTCCTTAATATATTTTCTGTGCGATTTGTTCCATGAGCAAGTAATTGTAGAAAAGTGTATGTCGATACTTGAGTCCTGGAAATCTTAGTTTGAAAGCTAAATAGGGTTGGGATATGGAGAGAGATTTGCGGGAAAGGTTTGTGCAAGGTGTTGCTCAACAACTTTAGTTAACAGGATGTCCACTATGGCTACGGGGACCCTTTTTCCCCACAGCTCCGTTGTGCAGGGATGAAAAAATAGCTCTATGTAGTGCAGGGGTGGGCAACATGTGGACTTCCAGTTATTTTGGCCTACAATTCCCATCATCCCTCAACATTGGTTCTGCTGTCTAGAGCTGATTGGAAGGCCAGATGATGGCCACTCTTGCACTAGGGGAAAAGACTTTGCAACAGCAGTAAAGGCAACAGTGGATACAACCCAATGCCTAGTGATTCCCTTTGTGTGTGTGAGAGTGTGTGCACACACACACTTAGCTTTTTCTTTCCTTTCCTCAAGATCAGGCTCCCTTGTGGTGCAAGCCAAGGTGCTCTTTAAATTGAGAGATGGAGGTCATTATAGTAAGCCTTCCCACACGCATTGATATCAGCTGTGTACCTCCCTGGATGTGGGCCAATTATAGTTTCCCCTCCAGTTGAACAACGATGACGTAGCCGATGGTCATGTGAATGTATTTATTTATTATTTTTATTTATTTATTACAGTTTTATACCACCCAATAGCCGAAGCTTTCTGAGCGGTTCACAAAAATTAAAACCATGAAGAGCATAAAAACAAACAACAATTTAAAAACTCGAATACAAAATACAATATAAAAGGCACAATGTACAATGCAATGTACTTAGTATAGTTTGCTTACAGGCTCCAAGACCTTTCCCCAGTGGAGGCAGAACATGCACCTTTCTTATGAAATGAGCCGTGTTGCTTGCTAGAGTTAGGGGGGAAGCAATGTGAAATTGTAAAGCTGGAGTGAAATTAGCAAAAGAGGGTTTGGAAAAAAAGAGTGATGTTATTTTTCACTCTGTTTTACATAAAATGAGCCCAAGATGCTACATAAGTTCTCCCAGCCTTCTCTCAATTATTTTTTCTTCTTTGAAAAGTGGATGCTGCATAGAAGTGAGAGTTTCCCTGAAGCCTTCTAGATTAAGACATCAATCATGCACTGAAGTGTAAAGTTGTTAGAAATCCACATAAATGCAAGTGCGTACAATGGAATATGCTTCATGGTTTTCTTACCAAGACACAAGCATTATGCAGCTTTTTGTTTCTGGGATTTAAAAGTATATATATATATATATATATATATATATATATATATATATATATTATCAGTTCGGGTTTTTAGCACTTCAACTTGCAATCCAAGACTGATGGGTGACATAAAAGTACCATTAAGTAGGATTCCAATAAACTAGTGAGAAAAGCTGTGTAAAATTGAAATATGGACCATGGAAAGTTCAGTTTGGACATGTAAAAAAATGAACAGGTAGCTCAGGCTGCAGTCCTATAGACGAGGGTGGCCACTTACACATCGTCAAAAAAGAGGTTTTAAAAAATGAGACATGCACATGTGCTAATTGATATGTATCAATGTGGATTTTGAAAGGATTCCTATAATTTAAGTAAAATACTATATCTCTCAATATAGTGGGGAAGACTTTAACCAAGTCTGCTGTTGATGGGCAACTTCATGACCTCTGCTCTCCTATCTTACAATTAATTATATTAAAACTGGACTTGGACTGCATCTTCCAATGGAAGATGCCTTTCAATAGAGGACTGTTCTCTGATGGCCCTCAGAAGAGAATCAGATAGAAGATTGCTATCTGTAATGCAATACCCACTTACCAGGAAGTAAGCCCCATTGAAGTCCGTAGGACTTATTTCTGAGTATATATGTATATTTATTATTTATTTATTATTGCATTTATATCCCGCCTTTTTTCCTGCAAGGAACCCAAGACGGCATACATAATCCTCCTCCTCTCCATTTTATCCTCACAACAACAACCCTGTGAGGTGGGTTGGGCTGAGAGTCTGCGACTGGCCCAAAGTCACCCAGTGGATTTCCAAGGCTGAGTGGGGACTAGTCCCAGTCCAACACTCTAGCCACTACACCACACTGGCTCTCTATGCAATTCTATGTACAGAATTATAATCCTGAAATACTTGTTGTTGCAAACTCTTCTCTGGTTTATCCTGATAAAAGTAGCAACAAATTATTGTTGAAAATTATGGGAGTTATTAAAATCCAGTCAAGCAGATACACACTTCCTTGCTTTGTGGTATAGAGTACTATAGAAAACGTTTTGAACGATCTAAGACACATCTGAAACTAGCTGCAAGTTCATTTCAAACAGATCTAGGATAAGCTGTCTTAAATGCAATTCTTTTCTTAGTATAGAAAAGAGCAGTTAAACTTTTACATCCCAGGATTTATTAATAACCTTTTCTGTAAATGATGTGCTCATGCATTTTAATGCATACTTCACACTTTATATATATTCACACATATAACTGCAGGTGGCAATTTGAGAATTAGTTAAGTATATTTGCAATCAAGCAAATTGGTTGAAGAGCATCTGTAGCATGTTGCTTAGAGGAGAGTATTAAATAAAGAATGTCAAGTCACTACAGTGCTCTCAAAAGAATGCTGAACACCCTTAGGGTGCAATCTTATTCATGTTCAGGCCGAAAAAGTCCTGCAATTCCCAGCATGCTGACTGGGGCATGCTGGGAGTGATAGGACTTTTTTCAGTCTAAACATGCATAGGATTGCACCCTTAGCTTATCCCAACTAAAAAGGATGGGTAGTACAAAAATCATGAAGGAATCAGCATCAGAAGAAGTCAGAAGTCCTAGTTCACCTGGTCGTATGTAGAACTAAAGTGGGATGTGGGGTGTGGGCACACACGTAAGTCCTTTCCACAATATCCCACTTGGCTGGCTGCCAGATAGACTTCTGCATGCTGAACATGCTTACAGAGCCATTTACGCATCTCCAGGCTCAAGGTATGAATGTCTAACTGGCAGCTGAGCTTATGGGGATGTTGAGGGCAGGGCTTATGTGCACGCCCCCAATGTCCCTGTACATGTGGGCAGGCGAATGCCTGCATAAGCTTAGAATGCTGGCAGAATTTACTATGCCTGACACAGGCCGTTGTTCAGAATTCACCTGGTAGCCAGTGCATCCTTACATCGGGGACAAGGCCCAGAGGAATAATGATGGCAATGCCTACAGCTACCCAGCTTGGCACTTCTCTTATCAGTGCCAGGTCATTAAAAAAACCAGTCTAAGCATTGTTGCTGTTGTTTCAAAATGCTGCCGCCTGTTGCTTCAGGCCTCCACCTCTGCCCAGTAGGTATGCAGGGGGACCCCAGTTGTAGGGGTCCCCCTGAGGGTGGTGTTAGGAAGCACCCAGTAGGTAGGGTGACCATATGAAAAGGAGGACAGGGCTCCTGTATCTTTAATAGTTGCATAGAAAAGGGAATTTCAGCAGGTGTCATTTGTATATATGGAGAACCTGGTGAAATTTCCTCTTCATCACAACAGTTAAAGCTGCAGGTGCCCTGCCCTCTTTTAAATCTGGTCACTCTAGTATAGCTCCTGCAGCTTTAACTGATGTAATGAAGAGGGAATTTCACCAGGTTCTCCATATATACAAATGACACCTGCTGAAATTCCCTTTGCTACGCAACTGTTAAAGATACAGGAACCCTGTACTCCTTTTCATATGGTCACAGTAGGAGACCTTCTCTGGGCACCTCTCAAGCTTGGCCATGCCCTTTTGCCTCTGGCCCTGCCCACCGCTGGCATGTGGCTCTCAAGAGTTTCTTCCAAATTAAATTTGGCCCTTGGACTGAAAGATGTTCCACACATTTCATAATATTTCAGTGGCAGTGACTTTGAGTGACTGCTGTGACCTACTATGGTAGCTTTCAAAAAAATAAAAAAGCCACTGTTCAAAGTTTCTTTTTTGGGGGCCATTCACTGAATTTGCCTTCATTCTGAACAAATGTCAGCTGAGCTTCTAAAAGTGCTTTTTATAGTGAAGGCCTATGCAGGTCCTGTGATGTTGGGTGCATCACCTTGGTGGTTTTTCAATTTGATTGATTGCGGTTTACTCATCCCATTAAATTCAATGAGGCTTGCTCCCAGGCAAATGCGTATAGGATTGCAGCCTCAGATGCACAATACAAAGTATGCTGTCTTTTTCAAATTAATCTAAGCAAACGCTAGGGTTTCCATAAAGCATCGCCTCGAAACAGCATGACCTTTGTGGCCCCTTTCCTGCTCACAATTGAAACACACAGAGACTTTTTTTCTCTCTCCCCAGATCTATAGTATGGGAAAGTTCATAGATTTTGTGAATACAAAATCAACATTAACCCTCCTGGCATCACAGGGAATATACATCAAATGGAGAGGAAAATGTAAGCGGCAAACACTAAACTTTTCCCTGCACTCTTCATCTTGGCAGAAAGAGTTACTCATCATGACAAAATATTTTTGTTGCTTATAGGAGCTGACAATATATCCAAAAGCATTTTCAGATGAGATTATGAAAATAGCAACACTAGAGAAAGCGCTGTGGATGAGAAGTAGTTTTGATTGCTGGCTGGCAAGGAGGCCCCAAAGGAGTTATGCTAATAGAAAGTGTCAGTTCTACAATTGATGGGTGTATTAAAGATGCAGCAATCCATTTCTCTTAAATGCCGCACATTTTCTTAAATGTGAAGTCCTGATTCACATTTAAGAAAATTAGGAGACTTTTGTATTTTTGGTTTTTGGTCCTCAGAAGTGATGCACGGACAATGGAATTTTCACCATGTAACTGAATGCATGGAAAGATAAACTAGAAACCATCATTTATGATCTTTCAACAGTGCTGCTGTGCAGTATTTCCCTGCTGCCAGACTGTATTTTATTATGGATTTAATACTAAATTGTTTGTGGTCTGCTTAGAAATTTCTTTTAATGTAAGCATTTCATAAATATTGGTAAATAAATAAGTAATAAACAGTGATCCTTATATTTACTTAGAAGAAGGTCCCACTGCGTGCAGTTGGGCATACTCCTAGGTAAGTGTGAATAGGCGTGCATCAGCACAGCGCCATCCTATGCAGGCCTACTCAGAAGTAAGTCCAACTAAGTTTAATGAGACTTACTCCCAGGTGAGAGTGTACAGGTTTGCATCCTCTTTCTTTCACACTAGGTAGTTGTAGGTCAAAACATCTGGAGACACCACCATACCGATATAATAGGAATACCCACTTATTATAACACCTTGGTCAACCTTCCCCAACCTGGTGTCCTCCAAATGTGTTAGACCATAATCCCCATAATCCCCAAGCCAGCTGTAGTCCAACACATGCTGAGCACCATGTTGGGGAAGGATGACCTTGGGAAAGTATATTAAACTAGGAACAACTTTATGCTCTTTATTTCAGAAAAGGTGTGTTTGTTGTGTAAATTAACTAATCTATCTTCTTGGTTAAGCCAACTTGTGTGTTCTGATGTGGTGGGATTCTCCCAAGCTTATTTGACTTGTGTTAGTGCTTTTGGCCAAATTATGAAGAAACTGTACAATTACCCTTTCAGGTGAGAAGTATGATGATTAAAGATTGGAAGCTGGCCAGCTGTAACTAGATCTCTTAAGTGAAGCAACCAATCCTGATAGTGGGCCTGCTCAGACAACACACTAAGCCATAATTAGGCCACTAACCCTTTTGCAGCAAACAGTTAGTGACGTGAGCATGTTTAAATAATGATTATGTAGTCACCATGGTTAGGAACAGTTCACACGACAAGCTAAGTCATGGTTCACATGGTCATATGACCATGTTTAGCTCAAAATGCTTAACCACCATGGCTTAGCGTGTCATCTGATTAGGGTCACTAAAAGTGCTCTCCATGCGTAGTGCCAGCCAACAATTTTAGTGTGGTGTGCAGTGCAATCCTATACACATCTCTTGAGAAGTAAGTCACATTGAGTTCAATGGAACTTATTCCCAGGGAAGGGTTGAATCCAGGATCTGCCTTCTGCAAGGGAAAGTGACCTTCTGTGAGAGGAAGGACTCCACTCGTGGAACATCCCTCCACCTGATTTGGGGGGGATCCCCCTCTCCTGCACACCATATGACACCCCATTCAGCTGGATCTACTGACTCTCTGTGTGGCATTTTCAGGGGTCTGGAGGGGCTACTGTGGGAAGGAGGGGGCAGGAATGTCTACATCTATTAGTGCAGTAAATCTAGACCTGATGCTATGTGTATATAGAATTGTACCCTTACAGTGGATTTAGTCCCAACTGTAAAGCAGGAGTAACTAAACACCCTTTTCAGCTGCTTACTATACACTTACCTGAGAGTTAGTGGCATTGGACGCTCTGGGATTTAATTCTGGGTAGAAAAGCACAGGATTACACTGCATATCTAGTGTACTTAGTGACCTATGGATGCCAGGCTGAGGAAAGAGTAAGGATTCTCAAGATTGCACTGGCTGCCAATACATTTCCAGTCGGAATTCAAAGTGTTGGTAATGACGTTTAAAGCCCTAAATAGCTTGGGACCTTGATACCTGAGGAAGCACCTCTCCCTATATCTGCTTGCTCAAGACCTGAGATCTGTTGGAGGAGCCCTTCTCCATGCCCCACTAACACAAGATATACGCCATAGTGGGACGTGGGAGAGGGCTTTCTCTGTTGTGGCACCCAGACTGTGGAATGCCCTCCCGCTGGAGGCCCGACTGGCACCGGCACTGGCTTAATTTTGGCGCCAGGTTAAGACATGGCTTTTTAACAAAGCCTTTGATCCACCAGCCTGCACGCTGTCTTGTTTTAATTGGATTTTACTGTTTTAAAATTTCATATTGGTTTTAACAAATTAATGGTTTAATTTGTTTTAGAATTATATATTTATTGTTCTATTTTATATGTATGATTTTATTTGTACACTGCCTTTAGATCCTTGTGATATAGGGCAGAATACAACTGTTTTAATAAATAAATAAATAAATAAATAAATAAAATGATCTCACAGACACCATGGCATCCTAATAAAGATGCATTGATTGTCTGAATTTCTCCTAAGGCATCAGTATTTCAGTTTGTACAAAAGAAGCATTTCTATAATCATTCAAGTAAATTGTTCAAGTAAATAGCTTTTAAGTGTGGGCTTTTATGTCTTGTCCAAGTATGTTGAATGGCATATGCACCTATCAAATATTTGTGAACATTTATTTGGCAGGGCACATTCTTTTCGTGGGAAGTATTTAAGTTACCTGATGGTTTACATTTAATCACAAAATATGGTCACGTTTCTAAACTAATGTCCAGCAATACTACATAAGATCAGTTGATGAACAGCTGCCAAGTCATTGAATTGAAGTTACTTGTTATCCAATTCCCCATCCCACACCATCCCAAGGAATTTATCTAGAGCTATATAAATATATTTTCCTAAAAGTGGACACAAGTATAATCTGCGTGTTCAAAGCTACAAAAATAAGAGTTGGATATTTTGTACCAAATGCAGGGAAATCAATATTGTATATTTAAATGTCTCAAAAAATCTTTCACCTTTAACTCCACGTTTTCCTATTCAGAGCAAGTGCCACCCAGGACTGGCTTTCGAATGGATTCCTCTGGCAAGTATTTTTCAGCCTTCATTGTGTTGTAATATAACTGTTCTCCATTTTATGTTTCAGTGACTGTACTTCTTTTAATCCTGGCTCAGGGGCATGGTCAGTCATGAGTGTCCAGTCACCATTCTCCATAATAGAGCTTTTTATTTTTGTGCTTAACTAGACAAGAGAGCTTTCATCTAATCTGCACCCACTGTGAGAAGGATTTATCGTTCCTTTTCTGATGATGATGATGATGATGATGATTTTAAAAAAGAACATTAACCATTTCTGTGTTCATTCTCATTTGGCCAGTAATTTTAATAACATATGCCAGAAGTTTGGTGTTTATGTTAGCCATTATTTAGACGTATGCAACACTTTAGACTGACCTTCATTTTATTTTTCTGTCGTCCACAAGTGTGCAAATTGATATACCACATGGTTTATCATGTAGTGTGAACCACAACAATATGTAATTCTGGCACATTGGAATCAGCTAAGACTACTGCACCTCTCCCCCCGCCCCCTCTGGAAGAAGCACTTTCTATCAGAAGAAGGGCATCTTAGTTCCCATCCACTGCTTTTCCAAAAATATTTAAGCATTTGAAATTGAATTATACGTCTCCCACCTTCATGTTTCATCTCTCAGGCAGAGATGAAAGGACTGTCTCCTCTTATTGCCACTTACTATTGGTAGTGTGTAACCAGTGCGTTGTATGCTATAAAAAGCTTAGACTTTGCCTAGAGGGCTTCTTGTGCTAGGATGTTGTTGTTTTCAGGAAAACTGAATAAACACAGATATAATTCCTTTTTATGAGGCTCTCAATTTCTTTTCATTAAAATGCAGCCAGGATTCAAGTGCAGAAATGTATAATGCAGTATTTCTAGCTTCATTCTTTGTGAAAGGTTAATCCCCTGAAACATTGCCTTATTCCCAGTATGAGGCCTCAATTCATACAATTTTTTTTTTGCATTTATCAATAAGAAATTATTCAGATATGCACTGCGAAACATTCAGTTTGGAAAAGGGTAGTGTTTTCATTCCCAAGGCCTGTGTCAGATCCTGCTGTTGTTTATTAACAATATTGCAAGCAAAGTCCATGCCTTGAAATTTCTCTATTAAACGCTCTAACATATTCTTAGTTCTTGAACATTACTTTGGGGTATTCTGTGTCAAATCAATAAACAAGGGTTATATCCTTCTCATCGAGTTTGTTGAAATTTTGCAGAATCAATTTACATGTTGAAATAAAAATTACTGGGAGCAGGCCCACACTCTTCCTGAAAAAAAAAATTCAAGGTCACATTTCTCATGAAACATGTGCTTTTCTTTTTCTTTTTTGTCATTGAGTGAGACGTACTCTACCTACAGTAGTCATGAAGGGCTCATTTTTGAACTTCAGGATCTCTTCCAAAAATGTAAAGTGCTGGGTGCCGAAATTTGCAGAAATATATAGGAAATTCCTAATTTTTCCTGAATTTCTGCGCCCATTATCTCTTGTATGCAAGTAAATTCAGTCATGCCTTAGGGATGTCAATTCATCTACTAGTGATCAGTTTGCCTGTCATATTCCATTACTATATTTTGAGCTACAAATTTTCTGAAAAATACAAAAATCTCCCACTTTTGTCTCCTCAAGTCAGCCTGTGCAAGGTGCTATAATGTTCCAAATTATACTTTTGTGACAGTTTGGGGTGTGTTTAGCAACTCCAAGGAAAATCGTCTTGATGTTACAATCCATTACATTTTAAAAATATTTAAAATATTTGTTGATATTACTCATGCTCTACTTCCCAGTGCACAATATAAGTAGAATATGTGCTATGGGGGAAAGAATGAGCATATACATTACAGGAAATGGAACCTTGATCAATTTTTGGTAGATGTATGGCCTTGTCCCCACCAAAAGACTCCACAAGATTTCAGTACAATCCATGACAATGGCCATGGCTAGACCAGGCCTATATCCCGGGACTGTCCCGGGACAATCCCTGTGTACCAAATTTGGTGAATGGGGTAGAATGCCCTCCCTTTTAAAAAAAAAAAACCCAACGTGAAATGCAAGGCTTCTGGCCATGTGTGATATAACTTGTTCACTCACTGGAGAGTATTTAGAATGATTCCTGTTAAAGATCACATATGGAAAGCTTTCCATCTGATCTTTTCAAGGAACAACTGCAATTAGAAAACTAGATTCCTTTGGTCTCCTGCTTGTAAACTTTTCTTGAAAAATTGATGTGGATTTTCTTTGGGACAGTTTATGTTAGGGCTCATCCCTAATATGATACAATCATTTAGGAATTGTGAATGTTCACAGTATTGCTGGTGGGAGGACTTCTGACCTTCAGAAGTTTTTGGACTGTAACTTCTGTCATTTTAATGCTGGCTGGGCTGGCTGGGGTTGGAGTCCTACAACATCTTGAGGGCCACAAGGTTCACAGACTTGAGGTAGAAGAATCCCACCAGCACAAATATCAGAAATAATCCTATAATGGTTCTTTTCGAACTCTAAAGGTAAGGATGGAGCTTCAAGGAATTTGTTCACATTTTACCATTGTGATGTGGAGCAGAGTGCATTGATAGACATGAATAACTGCTATTTAGTTTTGTTCTCTGGAGCAATATCATTCCTCTAGACTAGACTTCGCAATGCGGAAATGAACTCCGTTATGTATACACACCCATACACATGCACACATTCTAAGCTAAAGAACTTGTGAAATGTGTTCTAATAATAAATGCAGCTGAAATAATTTGGTAATAAAGTAGGACTGAGTGCATGTAGTACAGCAGCATGTAGATTTTGTCCAAAACACATAGTAAAATGTCACTTGATTTATGCATTCAACAATATCACATGGTAGAGTTGTCCCACAACTATACTACTTTAGACTTCAATTTTCAACCTGGTGCAACTTTTTTTAATGCTGTCCCATGGTGTGTGTTTTTAACCTGCATGTAGAAAGCTAGCACATCAGAGAGACAGCTAGGATGGAACATTTCTCCCTGCTGTGCATGTTTTCTACTTGCAGGAAAGTATTTTGCTGTTTTTACATCTAGTAGCATCCAGAAATGCTGTTTCCCATCTGTACTCTGATGGGAATGCACCATATGATGTTGCTGAATGAGTCATTCAGTTTTAAAAGCTCTTACCTAACTAGATGTTCATTATGGGACTATGAATATTAAAAAAAAAAGTACTCTTTCAGTGTTCCATAAAGAAATCTGTTAATCTAGAAGGCCATTTCAGCATCACTCCCAAGCCTGCAAAATAGATGGGAAATTGGTGCCTTTAAAAAAAAGGTATATGTCACACTGCAAGACTAATGTCCTAAAGTCTTATTTGTTGGCAACAATTTTCATTCTTTATAAAAAGTGTGCACACTGTAAAGCACTTCAAATGCATTTAAGGCAACTTTACAACGCTGCAGGTCCCAGGACACAATGGTACCAGTTCCCTGTAATCAGATCTGCTGTAGTCATGGGGAAAATTGGGGGGAAGGGCTGCGCCATTCTCCCCCTACATTCGGCTTATTTCCAAGTAGCCTCTCTTCACCTACAGAGCTCAAAAATTGCCATTTTATTTATTTATTTTATTTAAAACATTTATATCCCGCCCTATTTCATTAAGATCTCAGAGTGGCATACAGATAAAAGCTTACAGTATAAAACAAAAAATATGCACAGTTAAAAACAAATTAAACCATGAACTAAGTTAAAACAATATATAATTTAAAAGCAGTTAAAACAATGTGCCAGTAAGTTTAACCATCAAAGGCTTTGTTAAAAAGCCATGTTTTTACTTGGCGTTGAGATTTTCTCCCAGCCAGGTTCAGTTCCGAATTTGGAGCGAGGCTGAGGGGGAAATGCCTGAGGGGAGAGGTGGTGGTGGTGGTGGGGATAAACCACAGAGCAGCCCCCCAAGTATAAGCCTTTCCCCACCTTTTTTTTTTTTTTTTTGCTGTTAAAATCAGACCCTCATCTCCACCCTTTCTCGATATATAATTGGGGAAGAACCAGGTTTAAACACACAGTTAGATGTTTGTCCCTCAGTCTGTTTGCACAGTCGGCAATATCGACAGTGATCATAAATCTTATTAGCAGAGGTTATGCAAAAAAAATGTATTTGCATAGCAGCTTTTTCGTTTAAGTGGGTCAGAGTGACTCTGATGCTGTGTCATGTACTCTGTTTCATACATTCAGTCTGATAAATCGATGGCGTTGTAGCCCGTCATCCTACTCTGCCATATATTAGCAGACTTGTCATTCCTTGATGTGCGTTTCCAAGTACAGACTTTGCAGCAGGAATCAGGGGTATCCCTAGTTTTGTAGCAGGTATCCCTAGTTTTTAAATAAAGAAATAAATTAATAAAATTATGCGCATGTGATATTTGGCGGGTTGAAATGTTATTTTTAACAATTCTCTTGTGCATTCAAATGCAGAGATAAATATTTTTTAAAAAAAGAGCCAATAATGTAGTGAGTTGATAACAGACAAATAAGAAAATCCATAATCTTATATATAATTTAACACAAATGGTCTTTCTGTAATATTCCCATTAATGAATGAGGTTGTGCCGTTTTAAGAATGTATATTTCTTCCAAAGGAAAATAGGTAATTTATGGAATTCACTGCCATGGAATGTGATGACGGCCGCTAATTTAGATGGTTTTGAAAAGGGATTAGAGAAATCCACAGAGGTCAAGGCTATCAAGTCCCAGATTCAGAGGCCGTAATCTTCTGAGCATCAGTTGCTAGGGAACACAAGTGGGAGACTGCTATTGTACTCATGTCCCGCCTGTGGGCTTCCTAGAGGGACCTGATTGGCCACTGTAGGAAACGGGATGCTCTGATCCAATAGAATTCATGCCATGTTCTTATGGCATTTTGATTATGGTGGGGAAATAGTGGAAAAACAGCAGCAGGAAGACATCTGTGTATCATTACCAGCAATGAATACCGCTAAGCACATACACTTCAAAAGTAAGTGCCATTAAAGTCAATGGCACTTCCAGCCACTTTGAACATTGGGAAATCCATGTTTTTCTAAACAGTGAATATTTTCCTGCAAGAAAAAAAATGGAAGCAGTTCTTACAAACACATAAATTCATATTTGGGGATATATCTCATGTTACACTAGTGGGGGGAAACAGCTGTTGTTGTTGTTATTATTATTATTATATTTATTTATATCCCACCCTTTTCCCAGTACTGGGACTCAAGGCGGTTTACAAAATTAAAACATGTACAATTAAAACTTATAAATAAAAATTTACAAAACTTAAAATAGAATTAAACCTATAGTAAAATTAAAAACATATTAAAATTTTCACAATCGCTAGCAGAGCAATAAGCACAAGTAACACATAGCCTAAGGGAGTCATAATGAAGGTGTTCCACAAGGCCATGCCTTGTGGAACACCTTGAAGAAGGACTTACAGAGCAGCATGTGGAAAGCATGGTGCAATGCCTTGTGCACCTCACGGAATGCCATGCGAAACAATGTATGCCACCGCCTTATGCAATGGCTTGCACAAGAGCTTGCACAAGGAAACCTCAAAGATTGGATTTGACACATACACAAGGATGACACAGACCTTAAGAAACATCAAAGAATTCATACAGGGGAGAAACCCTACAAATGCCTAGAGTGTGAAAAGAGCTTTTCTCAGAGCGCAAACCTTAATCGACATCAAAGAAGCCACACAAGCGAGAAGCCATAAAAGTGCTCAGAGTTTGGACTGCAATTGTTGTTTTTTATACTTTTGGTGGATTTAAATTTTGTATATCTGTTTTAACGTTCATTGCTTTTAACTGTTGTAAACCGCCGAGAGAGCTTCAGCTATGGGGCGGTATATAAATGTAATAAATAAATAAATAAATTAGGATGGGGTTTCCGTAAGCGGTAGGAGCTTTGCCCTAGTGGAATGGTACCACTGGATACAATCCTTACAATACAGGCAATCTACTTGCAGCAGATTTCTACTTCGGATTCAGTTACCTTCCAGCATACCCTAATTTCCAGAGAAATCTTCATATTCAAGTGTCTGTGTTTTCTGCCTGTCTGCATTCAACGTGTTCAGTCCTATTGCATTGTCTCTGGTGGGTCTGTCATGTATCATTTAATGAACTCAACATGGGGGCGCAAGGTTTGCATGGGGAGGGGGAACAAAACACATTGCAACTCAATGAGATCTTATTTTGTTCCAGGTTCTGATTACAAGGACTTGGATGTTCATCTTCGGAGAATGGAATCTGGATTTGGCTTCAGAATTCTTGGAGGAGATGAACCTGGACAGCCAGTGAGTTGCTTTTGCCTGACTTTCCACTTTATAGCTTTGGTACCTTTGTGTCTGTCAGAAAAATATCACTTCATATAATGGTCACATTGGAATGGCACTTTTTCTTGTTCAGACATTGAAAAAGACAGGTCTCTGGCACTATCAGCATCTCCATCTACAAACTGTCATTGCAAATCAGTCTGGATTAACTTACCGAGATTATATTCTCCAGACTTTGACACAGTGCCTTTTTCCCCTTGACATCTTTAAATTATTGATTTAGAGGACATGATTGGCTTCTGCAGATGGTCAAGGCCTTGCTTCACCAACAACAATATGACATTCAAACTTTGTGAGAGCAAATGAATGTCAACACTAAGAAATGTTTGTAAGATACCTATAGTGGGTCTATTCAGACAACACGTTCATCCATGGTTAGGCCACTAACCCTTTTGCTGCAAATGGTTAGTGAGCATGTTTAAAACATGGTGATTCCATGGTTAGGAATACTTCGCACAACCCATTAAGATGTTTCACATGACTCACTAAGGCATAATGTTTAGCTCAAAATGCTTAACCACCATGCCTTAGTGTGTTGTCTGAACAGGGTCAGTGAGTTGGATCCATATTTAGTCATAGTTAAAGTAGACCCATTGATTTCAATGGGCCTACTCTAAATATGGATCCAACCCATTCTGAGTTTTGAAACTGACTACTATTCTTATAATTCATTCTTGAAATAATTCAACACACATCCTGAAACGATATGCAGTGAATTCTGAGATACATAGCACAGTGACATTCATTGGTCATATACTAAGGGACTATGTTATCAAAATAGAAATGTGTTTTCAGTGTTTAGTCATGCCTTTCACTTCCGTGCAAAGAGAAGTACAGCTTACTGTGTATCTAGGGGTCTAGGATGCTTGGTTGTTATTCTGATATTTGTTATCAAAAAGCACAAAGAGAAGGGAACACAGTTCAATACCTAGCTTTGTAGATTTAGACCCATGACTAAATTTAGACCTATCACTAAATTCCTCATTTTTGTTTTGTTATGTTTGTTTTCATGTAAAAACTTGTAGCCTTAAAGAGATACCGACTTTCCAGTGGACAGCAATTGCATGCTTCCCCGTCCCCCTGTCATGATCACAGACTCTCTTTTGCCATTTCTGCCATTACATCCATACATATATTCAATTGACCTCTTTGGCCAATTTCAAACTTAATGTTCTCTGTCTAATAAACCATGGTTTATATCAGACTGAGAATGAACCTGGTGCCCACATGCTCTACCCTCGCCTCAGCCAACCCCTCCCTCTCTGTCTCTAGCACACACACAGTTTTAGTGATTCTATCATGGTTTATTAAATCAGTTTTCTGTTACATCCAAACTGGGAAACTGTGGCCTGATTTACTTGCAAACCAAAATATAAAACCAGGATTTGATCAAATCCAGAAGCATTTAATTACAGCACACCAGAAAAAGGAGAGGAAGTGAGAATGGAAGATGCAGGCACCATGCCTTTTATCTGTGTCTGAATCATCCCTTTGTGAATTTTGCATTCGGTGGTGGTGGGGCACATATTGGTTGTAATGATGTCTGAATGCTCTTGCATGGCTGTAGTAGCACAAATTCAGAATAATTTTAGGAAGAAACCATATCATCCAAGATTACAATTCCAGGAGGAGGGTGATTGGAAACACACAACAATTTGTACTGGCACATCAAAGGAAAAAAGAGAAACTAAATGGCACATAAATCCTGGTTTGAACACAACCTTATTCTGCCCCCACTAGCTGCTTAACTTTCCTATCAAATAAGGCCTGAGACATGCTGAAGAAGATGTCTTTAGTTCTTCCTCTCTGCAGTCAGTAACAAAGACTAAAGGGGAAACTTTTATTTCCTTTTTTATCTTTGTGGTTTTGTTTTTCAAACAGAGCAGTGGATTCTTAAGCATGGGAGAATAAATATATGGAACCTTTGAAAAAATAGGAAAGGCACTTTTAGTTTAGTTTTTTAAAAATGTCACTGCTCTATGTAGAGATTGCCTCAGGGTCTACAATTGAACTGAAAACTGTTTCATAAAGAAACCTTTGTAGAATGAGAAAATAAAAATGTACATATTTTCAGTGTAGACCTGAGCTAGTTTAAGTTGCCAATAGTAGTGCTGGCATATTTGCCAATAATACAGCCGGGGAAATTATTTCCCGGGGAAATCGACACACTACTAATAGGGGTGTGCATTCCACCCCGGAATTATCTGGTAACCATGAACATCCACGGAGCATTCAATCTTCTACAGCGGAGATTGGCTGCTTCCAAACCCATTGATTAATATTAGAGCGGGGATGTGCCAAATCGGAGCTTCTAAAGTCTCCGGAATTATCCTGCTCTCTCGCTCTCTCTGTGTGTATCTAAATTGAGTATCTCCATATTTGGAAGATGCTGAGTGGGATGAGGGGTAGCTCTGATATTGACTTCTGTAGCTAACCAGTTAGGAATTGCCACAGCACTGTCCATTACTGTGTTCTCATCCAATCGCAGTGTTCAGGGGAGTGGGAAACACTAACTGGCTGCTGATTCTGGCTGTGGGGGGGGGGAGGGAGTGTGTTTCTGCTCAGACTGATAGAAGTCAATCATCCACATTTCCACAGTGTGAAAGTCCTGATGGGCTGGCTGGCATGGTGAGTGAGAAAGCTTCGACACCTGAGTCAGGCACAGGCAGGCTCTTTATTTTAGTGGTTGGGCTTACAGTACAGGGAGGGGGTGGGCTTTGTCCAATAGATCTGGAGGGCACCAGGTTGGAGAAGGCTAGAGTGGGGAATTTAAAAAAAAAATCCTAAAAAATCCAGGCACAAATGGATCTGATCAAACTTGGCATGGCTAAAGCCCTCCATAAGAGCTATCACATTGCCATGTTTCATCTCTTTATAAAAAATTATGCAGATGTAAGCATTTTTGTTAATTTCCATTTTAAAAATTCCTAAAACTCAAAACATGAACCAATCTGATTCAAACTGATTCAAAATAAAGCCCTCCTTAAGAACTATCACTGTGCCAAGTTTTATCTCCTTATCTTTTAAAAATGAGGGAGCTGTAAGCATTAGATTAATTTCCATTATTAGAACGGTTATCCGAAAGGTGGCAGTTCTCCGACAGGTAATCCGAAGGGGCAGAGTAAGGGGAGCCACTCTGAAATCGGGGCAGTGAATCACCTCAATGGAGCTCTGGCTCGAATTTCGAGGTGGATAAGACCCACTTTGCACACCCCTACTACCTTATACTATTGGTGTTGCGCTAGGGTAGTTTACGCTACTACAACATAATTTATGTTGGTGGTTGCACCGCTTTGGATACTGCACAAAGTGCCATCCAGGTGTTTTGGACTTCAATTCCTATCAGCCCCTGCCAACATGACCAATGGTCAGGAAAGCTGGGACTGATGGAATATTAGTGGCTTCCATGATGCTATTGCATTGGATTTATTTAATAGATCACAGGGATTGCTGGAGCTAAACTGCTTGAATTCCCAGCTCACACACTATAATGAACACTCCATTGCCTGAGTGAGAGGAAAACAAAGCAAGAGCCAGAATGTATTGTGTGAATTAGATCTAAAATTAAAAGAACGGCCAAAGGATTAGAAAACACTTTTCAAAACATTTATTTCCACTTTATGGGGACCAGCCACTTCTTTATGAGCAAAAAAAGGTACAATAAGAAATATGTTATTGCATGGATATGGCAAAGGTTATAAAAAGTAGACATCAGGCTATTATTATTATCTTACCATGAAACCATTTGAGTAGCCTCCACATCGACCCGCCAATTACATCTTAAACAAGAACTCTTAAAACGTTAAAGCAAACAGGTAGCCTCAGCCTGAAAGCATTGGTGCCTGCAGTGTCCTTAATTACTCCAGATTTCTTAATTACGTGACTATATTTTAAAATGTTAGAAGTGCATCTTCCAAGAACATAGTTAGCACTGTAATTCTTGAAAATTCATTGGTGTTTGGAATATGAATCTCATTGCTCTTTAGAAAAAATTAAGCTAGTATCTGTGGCAACCCCTACGTTATACTGCCTTTTCATTCCTTTCCTGAATCAAAGGACCCAGCGCAGGTGCAGGTGTCAAGAGGTTTGGAATGCTGCAGCCATCCCTGTGACATTCCTTTCTCTACTTAGGCCCCACAGCTATACAGCTCAGCACCCTAGCCCCAAATTCTCCCATCCGCTGCCACCATAGATCTGTACCCCTCCCAGGTACTCCAAGGACCACACCAGTTGTAACTGAATGTAATTTATTAACAAGTATTTAGTGCAGGTACAAAAGCTTAATGGTTTCCTCAGTTCTCAAGCATAATGGTTATATAGCACAATGCGTAATGGTTTCAGTCAGTTCTTTCTCTTAAATGTTTCAAATGTAACTTAAATGTTCTCCTGCCTACTCTACCCCTTCTAGACTACACTATTCTTTCCCACACACTAATCCACCCAAAACAACAAAGCACGCAGACCCTTCCTCTCTCTAGCCTCTCAAATCACTTCTTCATCTTCATCTCATCATACCTTCTGTCTTGTCAGCAGAAGCATATATACTCACACAGTTCTCTGACTCCTCCCATTCTCTCACAGCCAATCCAGTTGCTCCACACCAACATCCAATTAGCACTCTCCTTCCATCCAGCACTCACTCCCCCTTTATGGCCTCATACTTACAAATCTGCTATAAATACAGTGAGTACCTTCTTTAAACTTTTCAATCATTCTTATTAATTAATAAACCTTTATATTAAACTTAACATCACAGCCTCATGCAGTAGAACATCATGGTATCCAACTGTGCCCCAGCACTTGCATGAATGATGTTGCGGTGGCATGAACAGATGCTTACACATCATAACTAGGGCTTGCTAGGGCAATGGGGAAAAACTGGTGATTTGCTGCTAAAATTTGGCAGCAAATTTCCTCACTTCCTCCATTGCCTTAAGAAGCACTAGTTACATTGCACAAGGGTTGGTTTAGTGCTACCTCTGGGGCACAGTTCAGTACTACCCACTTTAATTTCTACAAATTGCTACAGTTACTGCAAATGATTTGGGTTGTTTCTCATTGGCTTATGTGAAGGATGGCATTCTAGGAGAAGTGTCTCAAACACCGCTCTCACTCTGAAACAGAGCAAAGGAAAGTTCTACTTGCTCATCTCCAGAAACATGTTGGGATTTCGTTGGTGGCTTATAAAAGATTTATGTTAGTAACACTACTTTTGTATTATTACTTAGATTCTAATTGGAGCGGTAATTGCTATGGGCTCAGCAGACAGAGATGGTCGCCTACATCCTGGTGATGAGTTGGTCTATGTAGATGGAATTCCAGTGGCTGGCAAAACCCACCGATACGTGATTGATCTCATGCATAACGCAGCTCGAAATGGGCAAGTGAATCTAACTGTGAGAAGAAAGGTGCTACCCACAGGTATGGTTTTTTTTAAAAGGGGGAAACAAAATGTGGTTCATTAAGGAATGAGGTGCAACCAAGGACAAATCATATGTTTAAAAGTTTTGACGGAGGGAAAAGCCAATACACAAAGAAATGCTTCTTTTGAAAGAAAACATAGAAAATATTTGCGTTTCGATGTTCTCTTAAAATGCTTCTGGCACAAATGCTAAAGCATTTTACTTGCTTTGTCGAGAGCAGCAAAATAAAACTGACACAGAATTGTAATAGTCATGAATCATTCTGTCTTTATTCTGTGCTACATTGTTCTATGTTCTTCCTATGGTCACCACTACCACTACATCAACTGTCATCTTTTAACTGGCTTGTTGACATCCATGGTGTGACCAACAGAGAGCAGACGTATGAAATAAGCATCAAGGCTGTTAGGTCTTCGGGGGGAAAGATGTAATTTCATGGGATTTTTGCTCAAGCCCATCCGTAGGAGCATATTGTACAAACCAAACAAAAACAAGTTGAAATGGGACAGATGCATATCTCTGTTAACTAGCAAGTATACTAAAATCTAAACTATAGATATATGGGGTTTTTTCAGTGTTAAATATTTAAGGAGTCATCCATGTGGATTTGTATTTCTAAATCTAACGACCAACATCAGGCCTGAAATTATAGTTTCTTGACATCCGTCTGTTAATTTCTTTGCTATGTGAGGAACAGATTATGATACATGGATCTATGTTTGACATCTCAAATCTACTGTTCATGGGCCATTCCACACACTATATACTATAGAGTGTATAAAACAACAAACTGTACACTCAGTGAGGAGCTGTAGCCAATCCTGTTCTCTAAGAAGTGCACGTCTATGTTACATGTGTTTTCAAATCCCTGTTCGTTACATTCAGATTTTACATTTTTGGGTGTACACCTAAAAATGTAGTTTGTGAAGAGGACACATTTGCCTCTTGACTGACCAATTGAAATAAGCAGCCATCCTTAGCCTTTGCCTTCTGTTTCTAGTATGTACATTGTGCACCTTAGCTGGCCAAAAGCCTCATATTCCAAACCCCATCTCATTGTTCACAGTGCAGTCTTCCTTTTGGGCACAATGTCATGTGCCGTTGTCCATTGCATTCCAGTCATCCCAGTTTGGAGGCTGATGTTCTTCTGTTGCCCATTTTAGACTCCTGGAGTCAGACAAATTCTCTCCAACCCGGTGCAACGCCCCCTAGCAGCTCCCCCAACCCTAGGAAAATGGCCATTAACCAAGGTAATACACACAGCACCTGACGATTAATTCCCTGAGGAAATTAATTATGCTTCTTCTGCTTGAGAGACTGGTCACTTTTATTTGTTGCTGGCCCTTGCTAGTTCTTGCATGTCTGGAACCTTTATTTGAAGGAACATCTGGAACTTTTAGTTGACGATTCTCTTCGGCAGTGAATTTCAGTCCCATATACCATTAGAGAAACAATTTCTGAAGAACCACTTGAACAGAAGAGCCAAGTTGTTGACAGCCTTTGTAACAAAAATCAGGCCGGAACTAAGAAAGAAGCTCTTGACATGACAATCAACCAAGTTGCCATTACCATGAATAACTGCCAAGAAATGAATTGTCATGGTGTGATGCTCCCGCTCCCACTCTCAAACCCATTTCACCACTGTGCTATTTTTAGTGTGTGTCTGAGCCGTTCCCTCCTGAGGTCTGTGGGCTCAGTCGTGTTTATTTTCTCTTTTCATTTTCACTGGCGCGCGCGTGCGCTCCAGCTCCTGTAACTTTTTTAAAGAATGGCAGCTGCTACAAGGGCAATGCCCGTGATGTCACATGGCCCGTTTAGACTGAGGGTAACAATCCCGGAAGAAAGTAAGTCTGGGATTGCCCCCTCTTCTGGTGTAGAAAGGGCCTCAGGCAGCTCCGATGAGGGATACTCTTGGTATATTCCAGCTTGCCAGATGAGAGAGATTTGGGGGCTTTCTTGGAGGTTGTGGCCTTCTAGCAGAATATGAAGGGGTGGAGCATCACATACTGAACCTCTACCACAAGGATCCTCTGGCTAAACCTTAACAGAGTTTTCCCACCCCACCCCCTGACACTTTAAGAGCTGTGTGTCCCGTGCATAGCAGCTATTGGGAAAAAATAAACAAGCCCTTCTCCACTTGATTCACCACCCCCACCCCCGCCGCCCCTGGAAACACACACACAGCTACTTTCAGGCCTCAATGGTCTTAAGACAAAGAGCTTTCTAGAAAAAGAACACCTTCAATCAGAACTTTCCAAACTTTTCATGTTGGTGACACACTTTTTAGACATGCATCATTTCGCGACACAGTAATTCAGTTTTACTAGCAATCCGAAGGTTAAACTAACGCCTTATAAGAGATACAGACACATACATAAATTGTAATAACGAAATGTATGGGGACACAACATACCTCATGAAAACCTTTCATTTATATGTTTAAAAATATATGATTTGCAAGATAATAACATACATTTCCAAGACTTTTCACAATGATCCAATTTTGTCGAGCTGCGATCGAGCGGCGGTTGAGACGGTGTTCTGTCAAAAAACTGAACCCATGGAATTTCTCGAATGTGTCACTTCAGGTGCAGCCGCGTCACTGGAAGTGATGCAGAATCAGCTGTTTCGACCCGATTATGCATACTGCACAGTACCTGTATGATCCCTCGACCGTGGTGTGCATACACAGATACGACGGAAGGGGAATATACTAGTGCACCATACTAATCGGCACCTTTGCGGCGTAAAAATGCATGCAAGTCGGTATTGCTTATTTCACATAGACTCAGAGGTTTCTCGTTACATTCGCATGACACACCTACACACTGCAGCTGACACACTAACGTGTCACAACACACAGTTTGGAAAGCTCTGCCTTAGATTGAAGCAGGGCAGTTTCATGGCTGGGTAACCGCTCTTCCCAAAGTTAAAGTGTCTTTGTACGTCTGAAGAACGAGTACAATATGGAGCTCTGAAAGAATGGGAGAAATCTAATAAGCCCAAGCATGAAACTACTATGTGGGGTGGGGAAACATATGCACGGGCCAACTCATTCTGAGAGCGTTTAATAGTCAGGACGGCAGATTGGATTTAAAGAGTCATAATGCCTTCAGAACTCCAAAAAGAGTGAGGAAGAGAATTGCCAACACTAGAGCCCTGATAGGAAAGAATGACATTTCAAAGGACAGAGGGATTAAAATGCTACTTTTTGCAGTGAGCTTATTGCTCCCCCACCCCCATGAATAGATCTTTCAGAATAGATGGAAATCCTATAGCAATATAAAATCTGCTTTACCTGGTTTATCATTCTTTCCTGTACTTAATGGGAATCTGTTACATTCATTTATAGCACAGGCAGCAGTCGGTAATTCATTGAGGTAAGATAATTTTCTTTCTGTTGCCCCCGCAGTGACATAAACAGTATTCAGCCTTCTAAAACATGACAGCCAGAAAATGAGATCTTTCTTGTCACTGACTATGGCATTTAGTTGCAGCTCCGGTTCAATAACTTTTGGAGATTTTCAATTCTAAACGTAGCGGCATAATGATTGTTTGTTTTTCTTTCGTCTTCCTCGCGCTAATCACTTTATTTCAAAGTTGTACAAGGACTGCTAGAGGACATACTTACCTGCCTGAGAAAGGAGCAATTTTGCTTGATTCAGAGAAACAAAATAAGATGTTGCACTTTGATGGTTTTGCTTTTTATATTGGCATGTGTGAGGTGGGGTGAACACTGGTCAGCTGTTTTGTAATATGCCTCTCTCTCCATTTTGATTTTATCTGAAACTATAAAGCACTATAACATCTGTTGGGTAGCAGACAATTGGTTCCATGACTGGAAGCCAGATTGGGTCTGCAGTACCTGGGAGTAAGGCCCACTAAACTCAGTGAAGCTTAATTACGACAACACATGCATAGTTAGTATATAAGGTTAATCGCCAATTAGCAATGGACTTTTGGCCTTAGCTAGATCCACATGATGCACGTGGGATCCCGGGATCAGGGAGGGATCATCCCTCTCTTGCCCTGGGATCTTGCCCTCGCCTTTGAGCCCGATTTTGAATGCGGAACATGTGGGCGGGCATTGCAGGTTGTCCTGGTTCCTTGCAGTTCCTCGTGAGGAGCCGAGACCTGTGCCCATCAGGTGGAGGAGGGGGAAAATTAAGTTTAATTTTTTTAAAAAAAACTACCGTCCTGTGCACAAGTGTTTGTGCGCTCTTCTTCTTTAAGAAAAATATTAAAATGGCGACCGTGACGTCCTCTCCCTCTGAGGTTGTCGCACTCCACGTGTCAACAGAGGGGGAAATCTCACGATAAAAATATCACGAGATCTTCACCCCTCCATCCTGCTAGACCGCTAGGTCTAGCTGAGGCCTTTGTTGTATCTGGGAAGAGTGAGGAATTTCCTGTGTCTGTTCTGTTCTTGTTTAAGAAAGACAAAAAAGTTCTTGTCTAGCTTCCTGATTGGTGTGCCCTCTAAGCCTTCCATGACACAAATAATTGCACTTCAGTCAGCTTCAGTCAATTAGAATTAGCAAAGCGAGGCCCAAGGGAGGCTATTTTGCTTCCTGAACTCTTGGGAGAAGCAGGAGGATGAGAGTGCATATGAAAGCTGTTTCTAAAACTAATCAACTTGGAGAAAGGACCAAAAGCTCTCACGTCTGGGACATGGTACCTATAATTCTGCCTTCCCTAAGCTGGTTCCCTGTTAGGGAAGGCTACTCTCAGTAAACCAACCTCTACTCTTACTGAGGCAATTCTCACTTTAGCTTGGGTGGATTAGGCCACAGACTGTTCAATAGCTCTCACTGTATTATTAGTCTGTAATAAAACAACTGCCAGAAAAAAGAAGACTGTTCATCGTCCATAATGCAAATTTTACTTTAAAAAAACCCACTTATTTCTGGCCATGAAAGATATAAATATTGTAAACACAATTCTTTTCTCTTCATATGTTCTCTATATTTCTATATGTGGCTGATCCACCATGCAAAGAAGGCTAATTATTCCAATTCTGTATGCAGAGACAGCTTTCCTTTCTCTAAATGTCCAACCTATCTTTGACAACAGAATAATTATTCGGGATTAGTCTTCACTGAATCATACCTTTAGTCCACCAAAATCTTTTGAATAAGTGGTTCTCTTTTTTGAAAAAGGCATGTCAGGCAGCTAATCCTAATTACTCTGTTGGTTACCTGCCTAAATTATTTTAGTTTGAAGGCAAATACCTTAATATTGAATCAGGCATACTTATGCAACAGAGCAGATAGACAAAGGGCTCATCTACACCAAGCAGGATATTCCACTATGAAAGTGGTATGGAAGCGGTATATTAAAGGCAGGAGCTACACTACTGCTTTATAGTGGTACTGAAGTGCACTGACAACTGTTGGGGCCCAAGTTTATCGTGGAGAATGCCGACAGCTCAGAGACCATTTCCACCACCCGCTTGAGAACTCAGCCTCGGTCTGAGCAGAAGGGGACATTGGAGTTGACAGATCCCAGAGTCCACCGCAGGCTCAAGTGGGCAGAGTTGAGAGGAGGAGGGAGGCAGTCTCCTAGGGTTGTGGTGGGGCCAGGAAAAGCTGGTAGTAGGCCCAGGCCAGATGGGAAATGTAGGCCCCATTTCAAACTGCTCATTAAGTATTTTTTTAATCAGTTCTAAATACATATGAACTAGAACGATTTATAAAAAAGGTAATGGCAAGCACTTTTATTCAAGATGTATATAAGACATCACTTCTTCACATTCAGAAATGCTTTACGTGCTTTTCTTTGGGCAAATTCATCATCAACAGAAAAATCAAGCAACTTTGCCCAGGGGGACTTGGAGTAGGCCCCCTCAAAATCTGCAGGCCCATGCCAACTGGCCCCACTCTGCCCAGCCCTGGGTAGCGGTTCATGAGCGGCTCCTGTCAAAACACTCTCCCTGAGCTAAATTGCCTGTCAGACTGTAGGAAACAGTCCTGCTTTAGTTGAAGACAATTGCCTAGCTTTGTTAGTCAAATTAAGCTTAGAGTATAGCTCCTAGCATTCACACTCTCTTCAGGTGTGAAGATATATTTATTTGTTGAATAAAACTTTGTGGATTACACAGCAGACGCCTTTATTATCTCATATCAGTGGGAGGGCTTGGAATTATGACAAGAAGCCTCATGTAAGGACGAAGATTAGTCATTGTAGTGGCACATATACTCTTGATGGAGAATGTGTGAGAGCTAGTCCCAATAACAATAGATTAGGGCACAATCCTATCCAATGCTCCTAAGCCTCTGACCATTTCTCCACGCCGGCTGCAAGCGGAAGGGAAAGAGGAGCACAGATTCCCAGAGCTGAGGTCAGAGTGCTGTCTCTGACCACAGATCCAGGAATCCAAAATACCCTACTGCCTAGGGACCATAGGATTGCTCCCTCCACTGTGATTTTTAAAAAGTCAGAGCATAATTTAGCTCACCACTGATTACCTGTTTTGAATGTTAGGGCTCCATTTTGGAACATATGAACTAGTATAAAGAAGGGTACATCATATGTTCTTACCAAAGTAGACCCCCCAATTTCCATATTAGATCCAGTTTGTTCAGTATTCCCAATAATCTGTATTCTAGAAAGTCTGATGGATTTGGTTTTGGTGATCATATGTTTATGTTAGTAAATTTGTGTCATTTCTGTTTCAGGAGAACCGTGCCCAGAGAATGGAAGAAGTCCAGGCTCTGTGTCTACACACCACAGTTCTCCAAGAAGTGACTATGCCACATATGCTAACAGCAATCACGCTGGATCGAGTAGCAATGCTACACCCCCAGAGGGCTTTGCTTCGCACAGCTTGCAAACCAGCGATGTCATCATCCATCGCAAAGAGAACGAAGGATTTGGCTTTGTTATCATTAGCTCCTTGAATAGGCCTGAATCCGGATCTACAATTAGTAAGTTAAATGTTTCTGTCAATTGTTTTTCCAAGTTCTTTACAAAAAACATATGACACTTTGCCAATTGCATATACTGCATACCACTAATCCATGGAATTCAGCATTTATAAAGTTGCATCTTCTTCAACGTCCTTTGGGTCAAGAGACTGATTATTTCAATTAGTTCTCTGTTCCAAATACTCACTGCCCAACCCACAGGGTTTCTAGAATTCTCTATCCAGATGGTTCTGTCTCCATTTAGGCAGACAGAACTGTGCAACAATCAAAGTATCAACAAGCACTTTGCTTGTGTATATCAAACAACAAGACAAAGAATAATGGATTTAATACTTTGCGGGAAACTTAAGATTCACAATGCGATAATAAAAATATGTTTGCGTTTCCTCTTTACCACCCCCAATACTTGTTGTATTGTGCAAAAGAACAGCTTGAAAACTAAATACACCAAGTCTTCTGGCATTACAAGTTTTGATACTTATGACAAAAAAACTTATGATGGGACTGTGATGCTTGCCATAATAAGGGTGATCTGCCTGATAACTCTCATATACTTAAATGTTAATTTAAACATGAATAACCCAGATTCACAAGAGGTCGCTCCCATGTTTTTTTGTAGTCTATTCAAAAGACAATTCTGAGTTGTGAAAAGTCATGTCTCATATTTGTCACAAAGTTTCCATGTGAATTTAAACTTTAACCAGTGGTACCCTTCCAAAGAAGCTGAAGAAAAATCTGGCGGCTATGGTGGGCATATATCAATTCAGTCTTGTTAGGGTGTTTTGAATGAGATAAATCCCGAATTTCCCCCCCAGAATATGACTGTGTGAATATTATCTAGTTTTGTTTGATATGCTTTCTTTTGGCTGCAGGTGTGGCTTGATTTCGTTGTAGAAATTTGCTGTGGGTTTTTGTTTGTTTCTTTGTTTTTTGCAGTTCCCTTGATGAAGGCATGATGTTTTGAGAAATTACTGGGACTGTTGCTGCTCCCAGAGCCATTTTAAGACTCAGAAACAGCTTGAGTTCCAAGAGGACCACTGGATGCAATCAAGAGAAAGCTAAGTGAGCTCAGGTCCTGTTGAAATCAATGGGATTTAAGTTCACAGTTAGGCACTTAAGTCCCATTGATTTCATGGTTAACTTTCTCTGGATTGTGCCCACTGTATTTCAGCATTCACCTGATCCTTTCATCTATCAGCATCTGACTGGGTCTTTGTGTAGATGATGATGATGATGATGATGATGATGATGACAACGATCGTCATCATCATCTCTTCCACTTTCCAGAATAATGTCAAGAGCAGAGTGTGAGTTTCTGTGTCAATTGGCCTTGGGCTGCAAAAATTCAGGTAGTTTATTGCTATTAGCAGCCTGGCAGCTGGGAAACAACCTGCCATTTTACCAGAAATTTTAAGGGGGAAACTTTAATTTTAATAGCTTTAAGCAATAGCCAATTACAGGCTCTGAATGCCTACCATGAGTAGCCAGCCAGAAGTAAGGATTTTCCATGTTGCCATTGGTTTTTCATTGGAGAGGGAGGAGGGGCTTTAAACAACCATAACCCTGCAATCCTGTGCACAGTTTCCTGACCCCATTGAATACAGTGGGAATTCCTTCTGAGTAAACATGCACTGGGTGGTGCTGTAAGTCTATTAGATTATTTTGTGTGATTTTTTTTAAAAAAATGTTTTTGTGGGGAGATGTGTAGAAACGAACCATATGCCATTTAGGTTTGTATTGATTTTTTAAGTGTGTGCATCCATGTGCATGTGTGTGTGAGCAAGTATGTGTAAGCAAAATATCACTAATTGAGCCTCTGATGTGACATGTGGCACCCTGCCACAATGTCAGATGAGGTACGAGATCCTGTATATGATTTTGCACTACTTGGGCCTACCATTCCAGTTGCACTATTCCAGTATCCCAGCATTTCTGTCTTCCTCATTATTGTGACAGTTAACTAATATATAATCATTAGTAATTCTAATAATAATAATAATAATAATAGAATTAAAATACTTTTAATAATAACAATAATACTTTTCTATGTGAATAAGATTAGTAATAGTTAATTTCTGTAGAATATCAATGTACTTGACACTGTACAGAGTATTATAATCAAAAACAACACCCAAGTCCAAGGAGATTCTAATTTATGAGTTAGCCAATGCTATTGCTATTTTCACAAGCAAACATTAATAGCAACCTGCCATTTTCAGCCAACGTATCTTAGCATTAAATAAAGAAAGGACAGAGTCAATATTTAAATCTGTCCAGCAAAAATGTTAATGTATTCACTGCAAGCCAGCTAAGAGAGAATTAATACCCTTTGGAAGTAAAGGGATGGAAAGAGAATAGTCTGCATTGTCAGGTCACTGCTGCCCCTGGTCTTATGTCTTTAAACAGAATCCTGCAGATTCCTAATTGGGAGAACCATCATTAAAAAGTATAACCCAAGAAATACCCACATAGAATATACCTTCTCTTTCGAAGTGCGGAATTTGTTTGTAAAGTACTGGAAACAGAGTGATTCACTGAGGGCGATTCCCTCACAGCACCCAGATATCTGGTTCTCACCCCACATGGAAGCTCACCACAGGAGGAAGGTCTCTGCAGCCAGAGGGTGTTATTGCAGTTATGAGCTCAGCAGGGGTCAGGTGACTTCAGGGGCCAATAGGCTTCCACCTGGTTCTGTACAGTAGGGTGACCAACTGTCAGGATTTCCCCGGATTTGTCCTGGTTTTTGTTCTTTCCATGGTGTCAGGGGGGATTTTCTATAATTTTCAATAATGTCCTGGAATGACACACCTTCCCCTTTAAGGCTGCCATTAGCATGGCAGGAGTGAATGACATGCGTTCTTGAGGCACGTCATTCCCCCACCCCGAGCTCCAATTGAGGTCTTAAAGGGGAAAGTGGGTCATTCATGGACATTATAGAAAAGGCCCCAATTGGAGTGGATGGTGGTGGTGCAGAATGAAATCCTTTCCCCTCCTCCACTCCAATCGGGTTCTTTAAGGTGGCAGGGAATAACGTACTTTCTGCAGGACTCAGAAAGCTGCTTCCCCACACACACACTAGGTGTCCTCTTTTTTGGTTTCCCAAATATGGTCACCCTACTGTACAGCTTCTGACTCTTAACTGGCTTCCTTAATCTCACCAACTCATTGCTCAGGCATAAATGTCAGCTGCTCTCAGGCTTCCTTTTCTTATTTACCCATTAGCCTTACCCACTGGCCACCTCTCCACCTAATTCAGCTACTTGCCTGGTTGGTATTTGCTTCCTATCAGATTGCCCACTTGTAGTGTTCCCAACTCTTCCACTTCTTACGAGGTAATCTGCCACAAAGCCCAATCATGCACACATCCAGAAATACAGAACAGATCAGTGGCAGTGAAAGGAGGCTGAACCACAGTGTTTATACTGCAGAAGCCACTCCTAGGTAGTGTACTACCTTGTCTATCAATAAAAGTAAATGGGCAACTGCAAAACAAATGGCCACCTCCAAGGCGAATCAGACTTGGGCACATTACAGCTTCTATATAAGCCATTCCCAGGCACTCAATGAAAAGATTCCACTGCCCGATTACACATCAGTAAAGCTAAAGTGGGGAGGGGACATGGTTGGGCACATATCCCCCAATGTGCCCACTTAGCCCAGCTGACTTCTAGATCTTTCTGCATTCAGTGCAAAGATCTGTGAAGGAGTCTGCAGAGCTCCTGCACCCAGGCAGGGTTCCTGATTGCGGGAAAGAAAGATCCCCATTGCAGATCTTCATGTCTTAATGCACGAATATCTAGAAAGCAACCGGGCAGGCAGGAATATTGGGGAGGGGGGCTTATGTGTGCACCCACATCCCCTCCCCACATTAGCTCTGTTTCTGCATCCAGCCCTCCTGTTGTTTCCTGCCACTGATCTTGTTTTTAAAGGATTAGGCAAATGGAAGGAGGCTAGTCATGATTGGAACCTCTCTGCTCAGCAGCAGAAGAATTTTGATCCTAGGGACAAAGCAATCTAACTGGCCACTCTTGGAAGTAGAATGCTTCCAAACTGGACCTCTGGCTGATCAAGCAAGATGGTTATTACAGGCATCTGATGGATCCAGAATTCCATCCAAGAATCATGAGGGAAGGGAAGCACCAAGGTGTACATAGATAACCCCACCCAATTGTCCAAACCCTTCCCCACAAAAATCTCTGTATACATTGAGGCCTCCTATATTGATGCCGCCTTTCCAGGCCTCAATATAGGCCTAGGACTGCAAAGACATTTTAATGTAACTGTGGCAAAAAGCTTTTGTTATAAGTAACATAACAAAAGTTAGGGAACAAGTAGCATAGGGAACATCAGGCTGTTTTTTGTTTTGTTTTTACCTCTTGTTCAGTAGATAACTGTGTATGGTATTTTTGGGCTGCCCCAGAACTCCTAGAGTTTCCCTAGCATGGGGACATAGGGAAAAACTGCAGGAGATACTGATACTTGACCTTGGATGGCAAGAATGCATCTGAAGGGAACAAGCTAACCTACTGGGTTACATGTTCTTTCTCCCAATTAAATCCAGGCATGCTGGGAGTTAAAGCTGAATTAAAGCCCATGCACCTATAGAGAATTGAAGACACAATAACTATTCATGTGATCAGCTGTGTAACATATTGAAAAGGACAGCTGGCTCTCTCTAGAGGCTTAGTTTGCTTCGTTTAGGATCGGTTTCTGTTTACATTTTTTTTAAAATGCAAGAAGTTATTATCTGCCAGAGGATATAGTAGATACAAGAGAGGCTTGGATTTCTTCCACCCTTTCACCTGATCACTTCTGACATTTACCTACTGTACAAGAAGAAATGTGAGAAAACAGGCGAGTGGCTTTTTACAAAATACAATCTCTCAACTGTTAAGGGAAATGCATAAGGAACAGATAAAAAATAACACTGTACTTGTAAAAGTGAGAAACATTATTTGTCAGTGACACCAGCTTGTAACGATCAGCCCTTTCTGGGGGCCTGCTGTGATATTAGCTGGAGCTCAATATGGGTTTAGTGATTTTCTGTCAAGAGAAATAATTTTTGTTTAAAAAATAGCAAGAAACAGAGAAAGGTGCCATGTTTTATTTGGCACCCAGTGTTTTTTCCAGCATTCTACATGTAAATGTTTCAGGAAACAAGACTATCACCTTAATAATGAAACACTGGAGGTTTTTTAAAAAATATTTTGTTCAATCAAACCATGCAGAGATTGGGCGGGGAGAGGTTAGAATACTATCTTAAAACTTTGGGAGATTTCCACCCTGAAAATTTCTCCTATAATACACACAATGAGAACTCACACTTCATTGGAGCAGGAAACTTTGAACAAATATCCCCTTGCATATGTGGAGCTTTGCTGAAGTGGATGGGGGAAATCCATGTGCACACAGGGTGCTCCATGTGCACAAAGGAGCCTTTATACTCACAAGAGATCTTCAGAGAATGGTCCTTGCCTTGTCATCATGGGGCTCATCTACACCAAGCAGGATATCCCACTACGGAAGTGGTATGAAAGTGGTATATAAAAGGCAGGAGCCACACTACTGCTTTATAGCGGTATTGAAATGGACTGACAACTGTTGGGGCCCATGACACATACCATATACCGCTTGCATATGGCTTTCATAGTGTTATATCCTGCTTGATGTAGATGTGTCATGGCTCCCAACAGTCGTCAGTGCACTTCAGTTCCACTATAAAAAAGTAGTGTGGCTCCTGCCTTTTATATACCGCTTTCATACCACTTTCATAGTGGAATATCCAGCTTGGCGTAGATGAGCCCATGGTCTGAGAGTATATGATGCAGCCACCTTGTTGAAACTAAGCAGGTCTGGGGCTGGTTCTTGGTCTGGAAGGGAACCCAGCTGGGAATCCCTATGTATACCACCTTCTGTTCCATGATGGAAGAAAGACAGAATATAAATGTACTGCATAGGAACATAGGAAGCTGCCTTATACTGAGTCAGAGTAGGGCTCCATCTAGCCCAGTAATGTCATCACTAACTGGCAGCAGCTCTCCAGGTTTCAGGCAGGAGGTTTTCCAGCCTACCTGGAGATGCCGGGGATTGAAACTGCGACCTTCTGTATGCAAAGCAAGTGCTCCACCACTGAGCCACATCCCCTACACACGGAATCTATGTGCCTGGGTTATATGATTAAAATATTGCAGCTGCTTAGCTGTAACTTAAACCAGGATAGTTTACTGTTTCCCATTGTTGAAAAATAAATAGTAACATTTTCATCTGCCACATTTCAAAGCAGACTTTTGCTCTGACCTCTGAGCAGAGCCCAGTGAGCCCCTTTGACATATAGAAAGCCATTGCTATGTCGTGTGTGTGTGTGTGTGTGTGTGAGAGAGAGAGAGAGAGAGAGAGAGACAGAGAGACCCCAGTAATGCTCTACACACACATTTCAAAAATTGTCTTTGAAGCTCTGTATTTCAGAAGCAGCTTGAGATGCAGCAGGGGGCACAGGGAGAAACGGGGTGGGCTGTCAGGGAATGAAAGGATGAAAATCCCTTGGGGGCTGCAGAACGAGCTACAAGCTTCTCTAGATTGGAGTCTGTGCCTGTAGCTGACATCTCAGATAATTGGCAACCGGGGGTCTCGTATGGTTTGGAATGGCTGCAGGAGACCTGACTAATAAAGAAAAGAGATTAATTAGCATTGTGCTAATGATATATGCACTAAGTGACTGTTAGTATTTGAGAGTGTCATTTAAAACCCTCGGTATTCCACCCATTCAATATGTGAAAGTACATGGCATAGTCCTCCGTGGCTTTAGACCATCTCGGAATCCATGTGCTTGTTCAAAAGGGTTGTATCCAATGTTGTTCTTCCGCTAGCGCAAATGATGTGGCACTACGAGAAACTAAGTTCCGAGATATGCTCAAGGGGACAATCCAACTAAAGTTCCTCTTGTGCCACCAATTGCACAACTCCTTGCAGGTCTTGAGTTTACAAAGAGGTCCACTAGCACTTGCACAGCAAGAAAAGGCACACAGTTGTGGGTAGGTTTCCCCTACATTTGCTTCTTACTACATGCCCTTCTGTAGTGGTCAGGTTTTACACAACCTTTTGAAACCATAACAGTACAGGGCCAGATCTACACCAAGCAGGATATAACACTTTGAAAATGGTTTGAAAACGGTATATGTAGTGTGTCCTGGGACTGAACAGTTGTCAAAACTGCTATAAACCATTATAAATCAGTAGTGTAGATCCTGCCCAGGAAAAAGGCAGCCCAGGAGGACTGAAATTTTGGGCTACTGCAGGGTGTTTTGCCTATCCAGTAAATCTCTGATGCCAGAGTGAATAAAATTATCCTTTTATTAAACTAATAGACTGTTCTTTTCCTTTAAATTTAATAACTTGCAAATGTCCAGACAGTCTTGCAAATGTCCAGACTGCACTTATTTAACTATGCCTGGTGTTTGTTTTCCACTACACAATGAAGTAGTTTATAGGAAACCAGAACATTAAATCAAATTACAATTTGCTTAATTAAAAGTGCTTCTAATAGTAAAGCACTAGAAATTAATGAGAAGGAGTTAATTCTATGCTAAAAGCCATGTATTCGTGACCTTGTTGCTAGGAGAAAGCATTACAAAAGCAGTTTTTGTTTGAAAAACTTGTTCATCAGCAAGTTTAAGAAGTCGTATCTGATATTGGTTTGAGAAGTGTTCCTGGGGCTGGGAAATTATGGTGAAAGGCAAGAGATTCTTGCAACTTCATGCTTCCATTTAAAGCTAACATTTAATACCAACTAGTTTTAAATTCTGCTAATGTAAAAATGGATGAGCTTAAAGATGAAGATACTATCCTAGGGTTGGATCCAAAGTTCCCCTTCTGCCAAATGAGTGAGGCTGAGGAGAGGAACTTTTGAATCCAACCTTTCATGACCCAATGTCTGTCCTAGTAAAAGAGAGGCCATGGCTCAGTGGTAGAGCACATCCTTGGCATGTAGAAGGTAGAAGGCACTTTCCTATGTTCCTGTCTTCAGGAATTTTAAGATGTTTTTCTTTGCAGTCAAAGGACAAAAAGTACAATTTTTCTGTGCCTACACATGTAACAACCGCATGTAGGAGATAGTGGGTCTGTTCAGAAGACACCTTAAACCCTGCTGGTTAAGGCTTTCGATTAAGCAGCAGGGTTTAAGGCACCTTGTGCGATGCATTTTGCTAAACCCTGCTCACTCACTAACCACAGTCGGACCGTCATAGAATAGTAGAGTTGGAAGGGGCCTACAAGGCCATCGAGTCCAACTCCCTGCTCAATGCAGGAATCCACCCTACAGTATACTTGACAGATGCTTGTCCAGCTGCCTCTTGAAGGCCTCTAGTGTGGGAGAGCTCACAACCTCCCAAGGTAACTGGTTCCGTTGTCATACTGCTCTAACTGTCAGGAAGTTTTTCCTGATGTCCAGCCGGAATCTGACTTCCGGTTATTTGAGCCCATTATTCCATGTCCTGCACTCTGGGAGGATCGAGAAGAGATCCTGGCCCTCCTCTGTGTGACAACCTTTTAAGTATTTGAAGAGTGCAGCAGGGTTTGCGGCTCTAACCATAGTTTAAAGTGTTGTGTGTGACAGCACAGCTTGTGGTTAGTGCTAACCCCAGGAAACCACAGTTTCGCTAACCACAGAGCCTGAAGTGTCATCTGAACAGGCCTATAGAAGGTGGCATAGTCCTATGCAGGGTGGCCACAATATTGCTGGGTGATGTGTGCAGCATTGCAGCCAGCCAGCACATTTTAAGGCAAGCCCTTCTGTGGCTCCACTGAAAGCATCTACCAACATCACCTGGCACACAGGATAACAGAATATGCAGGAGTGGAAGTGCCTTCAGAGCCCCCCTCTCTCTCTCTCTCTCTCTCTCTCTCTCTCTCTCTCTCTCTCTCTCTCTGTGTGTGTGTGTGTGTGTGTGTGTGAGAGAGAGAGAGAGAGAGAGAGAGAGAGAGAGAGAGAGAGAGAGACTTGGTGTTCCCTAGTTTGGTGACACATGGACTGGGAAAAAATAAGGATAAATGAAAGTCTGTCAAGTGCTTAGGTCTAATTTTGGCCAAAAAAAACCAGCTTTTCAGAAAACCGATACCTTTACTGGACCCACAGATTATGAAATTCACTCTAGCCAATTGACTAGACCATTAAAAAAAAATTGCACTGCCCCCCACCCCACCCCCCGTCCTGGAAGAACAGCATAATACCCTTGCAGGTGCTGGCATTTATTTTTGCGCTAGAGCAGTCCTCCGTGGTCAGTATATTAACTAATTCATTTAGCCATGATTTGCTGACCCAGCAAGTCTAAAGATGTTTTCATACATGACCCTTGTAATTCTTTTTGCCTTCCTTGCATTTCTACAATGTGAATATAAAACCTATGTTGGCCCCAAAGTAGCCTTCCACTTTCTACCAGGCTTCACAAGTGCCCACAAAATATAGCAAGAGAGACGGAGGGGCGGCTTTAATGTCCTGTATGAAAACACCTTCAATCTGTTGGCAAAGTTTTAACAATTGCCTGGAATGCCAAGCAGCATGAGTACATGTGTTTCCCATGGTTGCCTATGGGGGAAGCCGCATCCCTTGTGCATACATTGAGCCTTCCCCTTTTCACAGGCAATGGTATGACAAACATGTGCACTAACGTGCTTTGTCCATACTCAGGCAGAGAACCACATTTTTGAACAGAAGCAATCCCCACTTCAACCCCATAAAACAAAATACAGTGAAACCTTTAGCAGACTCTGCCCATGGCTAGATGGGGCGATATCCTAGGGATCACCCTGGGATCATCCCTGTGCGTTCACATGACGTACAAGGGATCCCAGTAGCATGGAGGGATGATCCCTCCCTTGCCCTGGGATATTGCCCTACTTTTTTGTGTGTGTGTGCTGTTTTTCCAGAGTCCTGGGATGATCCCAAGACCGCGGGACGTGTGGCCTGGTATCGTAGTTTGTCCTGGCTCCTCGCAAGTAACTGCGAGGAGCCGGGACCTGGGCACGGGGCACAGAGCTCCTCAGGAGCACCGTGCCCATCGGGGGTGGGGTGGGGGGAGAGGAAGCAGGTCCTCAGGAGCTTCTGCACTCTTTCTCGATTAAAAAAAATGGCGGGCGCGACATCCTCTTCCTTCCTGGACGTCGCACGCCACGTGTAGACTGAGGGGGGATCTTGCAGTCATAAAATTGCGAAATCCTCTCCTTCAGTCCCCCTCATCTAGACATAACCTCTGTGCATGAGGCTATACATGAGCACACAGGGCATGTGTGCATGAGCGCACATGCACTGGGTTGTAGAATGGTCTTTGGAATGACAAACACTGCTTTTTGTTGGCAAAGGATCTCACATTCATCCACAGTGTGCACAGTGCCATAGCTGCCCTGGCATTGTGTGTCCTCCAAATGTGTTGCCATGAAAAGACGATAGGGTTAGATGTAGCATTTGATATGTTAATACTACAAGGAGTAAAAAACAAAAGTTTATGTTTAACAATTGTGGTTTGGTGACTTTCAGAGTTTAAAACTTTGGTTGGTATTTAAATGTGAAACTGGCAACATCCTAAAAATGGCATGAGAAAATGGTCTCCAAAACACTAAGCAATTACCAAATTAATTGCAGGGATTCATCATGTTGTATATGTAGTATGTTCTGTACTATATTCTGCTGAATTTTGGTATGAAAATCTTACTGTTTCTATTTAAATATATCTAGTTCTTTTCTTTGAAGTGTCCCTACACATTTTAGCCCTGTGCCATATATTTTCAGCATTGTCTGCAGATATTTTTTTTAAAATCTGATGTTTACTTATATGTTTTATTACCCCTTTCTTCTTTTGGTTTAGCCCCTGAAGAAGCCCCCAAATATATAGCAAGCGGCCCACTGCACTGGGCTACCTCGAAGCATAAACTCCCCACCCCAACATCCTGAAACTTTGTTTCTTTTTCCATCAAGTTATTTTGGGTCATCTCCAGTTTTGTCTGACCCTTATTGCCAAAGGCAGTGTTTGGCAACTGAAGAACACATTTTTTATGAATTACACTTTTGCATGCCAAAATTAAACCTTTGCATGAATAACCCACATTCACAGAAGGCCATTACCATGTTTTTTCTGTAGCCTATTTGAATGACAATTCCGAGGTGTGAAAAGTCATGTCTCATTTTTGTCACAAAGTTGTATCCAATATTAGCCCTACTTAGAGCAGATCCATTAAAATGAATGAGACCTAAGTTATTCATGACTAACTTAAGTCCCATTCATTTCAATGTATCTACTCCAAGCAGGATGAACATTGGGTACAACCCAAAATAACTTAAGACATTGCATGCACACAAAGGGCGTGTCTACACTGGGGAGAGAAGGGGGAGGATCTCGTGACATGCTGATCGTGAGATTCTCCCCTTTGTCCACACGCGGCATGTGACATCCAGGGAGGAAGGAGGACGTCGCGTCCGCCATGTTTTATTTTATTGAAGGTGAGTGCACGAGCGCTCTAATGATAAGGTCAGTTTTTTTAAAGAGAAATGATCCTGCTTCCCCCCAAGGAGCTGGGACAAAACCAGGGCGGCTGCCCACACCTCTCGTGGTCTCGGGACAATCCCGATCCCAAGGGGAAAATCAGGCTAAAAGCCGTCCCGGTTATCCCAGGGATATGAAGGGATCATCCCTCCCTGCCCCCGGGATCCTCTGTGTGTCATGTGGATGCACAGGGATGATCCCGGGGTGATCCCCGGGATAAGGTCTAGACATGCCCATGGTCTCTGTTCAGAAGAACAGCTGAATGCACAGAGGTGGAGTGGGCTCAGTGTGACAAACTCATAGTCCAGACGGAGTTAGAATAACTGCTCTGAGTGTGCCTGCTGAAGAAATAGATTTAGCCAGGGCATTCAGTTGAGGAGAGGGGGCATCCACTGAACAGCTCGGAAATGGTACACACAGCTGGCATCATGTTGTCCACCCTGATTTAAAAGGTGTTTGAATCTTTGCCCTTCCGATTCAGCTTCAATCAAGTAATGGCAAACGTATAAGCGTAGTGAAAAAGGACATTTTCTCCAAGCTAATCTTAAAGAGAAGACTCATTCATAATGGACAGCGTGGCTTCCAAAGTGACTGCTGCTACCGCACCTTTTTATCAGTAGTAGCTCCACTAACACTGATTTAGCAGCAGGGCTTTTGAACAGAAAGCCTAGCATGCGGAAGGCGGAAGCTTGAACGGGAGTGAGAGAGAGTGGGGAGAGAAAGAGGCAACCATGTGCAGAGGTGGTCTAGACATTTCCCAGTAGAAGCCATTTTGTCTATATATAAACATTTGTTTGCTGGCTTGTACCTACAAGATCGTGTTGACTGTAAACTCATGCTAATTATGTGTGTGCATTTTCCTTTTCTAGCTGTACCCCACAAAATAGGCCGGATAATTGATGGAAGTCCTGCTGATCGCTGTGCGAAACTAAAAGTCGGAGACCGGATCTTAGCTGTGAATGGCCAGTCTATTATTAACATGCCTCATGCAGATATCGTGAAGCTAATTAAAGATGCTGGTCTTAGTGTAACTCTTCGCATCATTCCTCAGGAGGGTAAGTAATTGACCCTTAAAACCCAGGAGGAAAATAGAAGTAGCAACCAATTAATCTGAACTACACCCCTGGGAAAGTTAGGGAGTTTTTTTATATGTGCAGCCAGTGCATGGCATTATATAAATGCTACTGCTGCATCCCCGCAGACCTTGCTAGAACAGAGTCTGAGTGCTTCAAAAACACTTCAGATGGCAAAAGTATATTTGAACCACCAGGAAAAGCCTTGATGAAATACTTCAGGGTCTGTTCCTTTGCCTTGTGGGAGAGCTAACATTATACAGCAGTTGGAAATAATCACTAACAGCCCCTGTTCCATCCTCACCCCATTTTACATAATTGCAATTCCACTGACGTCAGCTAATTTGCTTGGGTTTTTTCTCTCCAATTGTGCAACTGAGAAAGGACTCAAAACCACAGGAGTTCTAACAGAATGACTTTTAAGCTTTAGAAACTTGTTCCTCCAGTGGTTTTGCATCTTGTCTACTTGTTTCTATTTGAGCCCACTGTAAATTTGAAATTCTGTCCGCAGTGTGAGAAGTTTCTGATTTGATGATGTTAGTTTAATTGCATGTTTCAAATGTCATATTGAATCTTAAAGTCACCTCACAGGCCAGAAGGGCGTAAATTCTTCCTCCCTCCACATTAGAAGTACGGCTTGTTGCAGGTTTTTTCCCCTCTCTCTGGTTCTCAGTTTTTCCTTTGTTGTTATTGAGAGGAGTGTGAAACATTAGTCGTGACTTTAGTACCCTTGAGTTCAGTGGAAATGAAGTTCAGCTAGCACAGTCGGGATGCAAAACAGGATAGCAGGTAAGGTGAGATGACCCAAAACATTTTTCTGTATGAGGCAAAGAACAAGAAGGCAAAGAACAAGATGGCTGCCCTTCCCATTCCATTATCAAAAGCTGACTGCACTGGCAAATGGACCTTTCTTTAACCCTGGAGAGGTGGGAGCAGCCCCCACCACACCTGAAGGTGACAAGGCACAGAGCAGGCTGCTTGACACAGAGCTCTCTCCTCCAACACCTTTGCTGCCATTTATTTATGTATTTGTTTGTTTATTGCATTTCTATACCGCCCATTAGCCGAAGCTCTCTGGGCAGTTTACAAAATTAAGACAATTCAAAGTATAAAACAACAGTATAAAACCATCATATAAAATACAGTATAAAAGTACAACCAATTCCCAGCGTCTGCTGCCTATAGTGGCTCCCGGCTGGCCCTGCATCTGAGCTGACAGGTTTCGGGATCCCACAGCAAATGGGCAAGTTGTTTTTATATTATTTTTTACCATGGTGGGATGCTGTCTGGAATTTTTATTTTTATTTTGCATCGGGAATAACATTGGCTCAGTTCAGACACCTCGTTTCTCAATGGTGGTTTTAGAACTCCACGGTGGAGTTTTTACACCCCCATGGAGAAATGTGTTGTCTGGCAGGAAAAAACTCCATGCAGAATATCCATGCTGTGCAGAGGAGAGTTCCTGCACAACCATTGCGTTGTGTGCTCCGTGGAGTTTTCCATTGCGTTGAGTTGACTTTTCCCACAGGCTGCAGAGTTCCCAGGCAAGAGCGGCAAAAGAAGTGAGTGCCGCTCTAGGGGCTTGTCTATACAGCTTGTTTACCCTGACTTAAATGTGCATATTTGCATTTTAGGACACATGACGCAGCCGTCCATTTGCCGTAGCGGTGGGTTTTTAACACGATAATGCGCATCTTTGCATTCGCAATTTAACACAACTTTTTGATCACGTCCGAGTTTGCACAGCATTATGGAGAGTTGCCAAGATTGTGGGTTTTTTGTTTGTTTGTTTGTTTGTTTGTTTGTTTTTTGCAGAAATGGCTGATGGGATACCATTGGGAGGACCGGGGGAGGAGGGAAGGCGGAGGAACGTTCAATCAAACATCACAATGAATTTTACTCAACTACATGGTAGCCCACAGTGGTGGAGTTAGAACATGTTGTGTGGAGAGCACCTCCTAAAGACTCAACCATTGAGTGGAGTTTTCACACTGTGTTGACTAACATGTTGTCTGAACTGAGCCAACGTCTCTGGATGTCTCCACTGATAAATCACAGTAATCTCTCTTTTCTTATTTAAGAAATTCAACATTTAAGAACATTGTGGTCACTTTAGGAGGGGAAAACACCAGAAACTACTGGAGGCAAAACTGTGCATATCTTTTCTGCAACATGTTAGCTGCAACCCAGTGCTCCTCCCCTACCCAGTGCCCAGATTTTGGTATAGATAGCTATGGGCCTATGCGGAAATAAAAAATGACTGCAAACTATGCAAGAGATAATGGAGAAAAATTGAGATTTCTGCCTGACCATCTGTCCACAAAGCAATCAATATTTGGTGTGAGCATTCTGTTCTTAGAGCTACAGGGGTAGCAGATGAGTTCTGGTGTGTTAAGTTGTCTATGGCCTGGTTCAGACAACACGCTAAACCATGCTGCTTAACCACAAAATGGTTAATGGACTGCATTAAGGTCAATGCATTCCGTTAACCATTTTGTGGTTAAGCAGCATGGTTTAGCGTGTTGTCTGAACCAGACCATTGTAGCTTTATATGTCAGTAGCACGTTATCAACAGACTAGATGATAGTCTGTTGATAACGTACTACTCTCCCACACTAGAGGCATTCAAGAGGCAGCTGGACAGCTATCTGTCAGGTATGCTTTAAGGTGGATTCCTGCATTGAGCAGGGGGTTGGACTCGATGGCCTTGTAGGCCCCTTCCAACTCTACTATTCTGTGATTCTAGACACATTGAATACACAAGGAGTGTGATTTTGTACCAATCTGTGTTGTTGGATGGATCACTCCTCTACATCATCGAGCCCTTTTCCCCCACCCCACCAAACTGGAAATGCCTTAGCAGTATATCATATGCACACTTACAAAAAAAAGGGGGGATAGTCTTCCTTTTACATGAGAGCTCACCTAAGAGGGATGCCCTTGTTAGGTAGAGGCCATTTTTAACCGAATTGATTTAGAATAGGCGAAAGAGCAACACCAGTCTAACCTATATATTTATGCCTGGTTGTTTAATCTCTCTAATTGTGCCCTATCCAACAGACTCAAATGGGTAATAGCAATTGTGCATTAACAGATGGATAGATTTTTGTCCCAAAGTGGCTTGCAACTTAAATAGAGTGTGGAGAATGGAAAGAGGAAGGCCTAAGAAAACAGCAAGAGTCTTATGTACCCTAAAACTAGCACTTTGTATTCGTAACTTGTACATTTACTCTAGCATAAACATTTCTGAAATTAGCCTAGGAAAAGACAGAAGTTGCACATAACACTAACCCATGGTTTATTTAATCCATGATTTGTTGCCCTACCCACGGTTTGTCTGGCAGACAATGAAACAAACTGTGGTTTGTTTTCTCAATTCCTGGGTTGCTTGCTTCCCTTCTCCTTGTCTTCCTTCCTGTCTTTATCCCAAGTGCCTTTGCAGCGCTGTAGTACTGGCATGAAGTGTGGCTCGGGAGGTTTACTGCTCTTGTCTGCTGTCTCTGCAGCCTGGAGAAACAACCCCGTGGATCTGGGTTCATACATAACAACAAGCCAGAATCCAACAATCCATACCATAGGTTGGCTTTATGTTTGAACCAGGCCAGGCCAGAATATTTTGAAGAGACGTTTATAAACTACCCCACTCACCTCCACTCATTCAGATATACTGGTTCTGTCCAATTCCTACACTTTCATTCCTTATCACTGAGTAAATTAGGATGCAGTACTACGCACCCTACTCAACCTTACGCGGTGGGAAGTCTTAATTAGCATTCCCAGGCTCCAATAGGTTTAGTCCTTCAAATCGGACCTCAAATGTTCATTTGACCTAAACATTATCCATGGCCAAATTGTTTGCTTCAAAGCAGGGTTTCTCTCTTTCTCTTCCCCTCTCTTACCACTTGTCACTTCTTTCATGATCATCTTCCATCTTTACTACATCTTGCTCCAAGAGGCCACTGGTCCAAATTTAAAACATCACATGACCCGAATTGTCTTTCATTTGATACTGTTGTGCTTTAGACAGGTGGACCTCAGACGTTTAAAGTTTACGCTTCATCGCTGCACCAGTTCTCACAATGGGGACTTCCCTAACCCCTATTTCCCTCTGCCCTTCAGAGGAGCTGTGAGAAACAGAACCCATGTGTTGGCTCTAACTAGGTGTTAAGTAACGCATAGATCAGCAGGAATTGTATGAGATTTCAAACCCCAGAGAATATCAAATGAAGCCTACTAAATTCAGGTGTCTGTAATCTAATTACAATCCAAGATTATAAAAGCATTGAGACAGAAACGGTCTGAGGTGAAGCCTGACAGAGCAATGATTGCCTCCCTTTGCCCTTTCCTCTGAATGCCATGTGGTGACAAGGCCTCTAATCTCCAGTGTTCCATTATACAGAGCTGAACAGCCCAGCTTCCGCACCCAGCTCAGAGAAACAGAGCCCCATGGCACAACAGCACAGCCCCATGGCTCAGCAGAGCCCCCTATCACAGCAGAGCCCTGTAGCACAGCAGAGCCCCGTAGCACAGCCGGCACCTCCACAGCCACTCCAATCTCAAGGACACGAAAACAGGTAAGGAAAGAAAAGCTGGCGCAGTGCCTAGCCTCCTCTAGCTCTACAATGCAACACCATGATTCCCTAAAAGTGGATTTGGCGGGCCTTGTTGGGGAGTGGAGAGAACAGCTCAGCTGTATTTGGGCTGGGATCCAGAATAGGATTCTGGATTTGGAGTGTGTTTGCAGAAGAAGCTGGGATCTTCCATTCACGAGAGGGGAGGCAATTTCCGCCAACTCCCTCTTTTCCCTGTCGCCTCCCATACCACCTCCCACAGTGTTCTGGAGGGTCTTCCAACTTTCCAGAGCAGATTTTGGGAGGCCGCAGAGGGAAGGAGAAATCCACAAATATCACTCCCCCCCCTCCCCAGCTTTTCATGAGTGGGCGTCTTCTGATGGGATCTCTTGATACCAACTCTTTATGTTAATGAAAGGGTACCTAATTTCATGCTTACTTCCCCAACAGTCTTGTTGGAGATGTGGTACAAAGAGGGATGACTCATTGTAGATGACGAGGCTACAAAAATAACATTATAGAATGCTATAATTGTGAACATTTTCACTTGGCACCATTCAATAGCATATTATCGCCCTTTTTCATGATACAAATTATTGAGGCATTGCCCCAAAGGATAAAATCGCTAACTACAGTGGTCTGAAAATGCATAGAAAATTAGCAGATTTGTGACAGTGGGCCTCTTCAGACAACATGCTAAGTCATGGTTGGGCCACTAACCCTTTTGCAGTAAATGGTTAGTGAACGTGTTTAAACTGTAGCTATGTAGCCACCATGGTTAGGAACGGTTCCCATGACACACTAAGCATTAACGTTTAGCTCAAAATGTTTAACCACTGTGGCTTAGCATGTCATCTGAACAAGATCAATATAACTAGTACCTTATTGCATGAAAAATTATGGGCAAAAAGTTCATTGGATGACTTCATCACATCAAAAGTGGTCGTGAAAGTTGGATCTGTTACGCTTATGGTTTTATTCCATCTTTTTAATCTTAAAACTGTTCCTCCCCCCACGATCCTCACAAACAAAGCAGCATGAGAAAACAGCTATCTTTGTTTACAGCAGATCTTTTTACTCCAAATAATTTCTGCCTGTTAGTTACTATCACTGGCCTTCCCCCCTCTCCGTCTTTCATTCATGGGCATAAATTCAAAAGCTGCACCTTAAAAGAATATGTCAGTTTAAAACTTCTATGGCCATCTTGTATTTTCCAGGCAATTATATTCTGTCCTTGGATTAACTTTTGTCTTGTAAAATGTGACTGAATACATTATCATTATACCCACTTCACATCATTGATTTACCAATGTAGCTCATCCAGACCTTGACCCCACAGTAAATGACAGTTTCAAAGTTTCTACACTGTGTTATAAAAAGGACTAATTAGCTGTGGTTCAAGTACAATGCCCTGTGTGTCATCTTTATTTAATACTCCTACAATATTCAGGCTGCAATCCTAACCACACTTCCCTGACGAAGTAAGTTCTATTTAATTGGGGCTTACTTTCACGTAAGAAGGCCAATTATCCAAAATATTTACAAGCTTGGGCTCCAATGAGGTATAGGGGCCCCAATGAGAGTTTAACATTTTTAATACTTGTTACACTTTTTGAATAGCAGACCTCCCATGTCTTAGGGCAAACTGCTTTTGAAACTGTTCAGTTTCAAGAGGTTCAAGTGCATGATCTGAAGGCACAAGATACATCAACCCTGCTGAAGCTAAGCAGGCCTGAGTCAGGCTGGGAAAACTTTGGCATTGAAAAGAGAGAGAGAGCTTCTTTAAATGAGCTTTTTATAGCACGCCACCCACAGATGATTGGTATTTGTTGGGTTTTCCTGCTGTGAACTTGCACTATAAAATGCCCACTAGAGGGTACTGTCCCATTGAATTGTATGGGCCATGTGGTTGCTGCTCTCTTCCTCGTATAATTACAGCTCGTTGTAAATGTGGAAGAGAAGCAGGAAGCAGAGCCACGGTAAGGGGATGCGATTCCCCCCCCTTCTGAAGAAGGTCAAAGACAGCTCAATCTAGCCCCAGGGTGTTCCTCTCTCTTCCCCAGCATACCCCTTGGTCATAAGGATCCTCTCCATTGGCCCATACAACCTGAAGTATGGACAATATTAAAGATTTGACAGGCCTTCTGCTTAACCTGCATGAACCAGGTGCATAAACACAGGCAAACCCAGACTGAACTGCTGAATCCTGTCAAAGAGGAAGGCTGTCCACAGAGGAAAGAAGGCTGATGAGCCCTTTGCCTGGATCTCAGAATCAGCAAGAATGTATCAGTGTCCCTTGCTTAATTCTACATACAACCCCTGTTAGAATTTAATTGTCAACCAGGGCTATAGAATCTCAGGGGGTTGGGTTCTCTTTAAGTTATGCTGGATGAAAAATGTCCATCTTTCTTAAAGATTATCTACCCTATGTCATGGGTAATGTCATAGTTTAATATGTTAAAACCAATATTTGAAAATCCCATTGGACTACCTATGTCCGGTATACAGGTCTCATGTAGCTCTTTTTGACAAAAGTAATATTAATTCCTCAAACTTCCATAGGGAAGTCTGTCTAGTACATTTCTGGAAATTCTGGTATGACCCCTCGGTAAAGGCTGCAATCCTATGCTCATTTACTTGGGAGTAACCCCCATTGAGCTCAATGGATGTAGTTCTGAGTAGTTGTTCTGAGTAGATGTAGTTCTGAGTAGACGTGTATAGGATCGCATTGTAAGAGTATACATATTCACATAGGCAGCAAATATTAGCAGTGTTTATCTGTGTGCATCATTATCTTGCTTGTGGGGAGTTACATTCTGATATTTATTACTGCTTTCTGACCTTAGTATGTAGGTGGCCAATCTGGGTCGCAAGTAACTTGGGCCAGTCTCCAGATGTGTTGGACTGCAACTTGCATCATCCCCAGCCAGCATGGGCATTGCAGTCCAACAAATCTGGAGGGCACCGGGTTGGGGAAGGCTGATTTAGGAGGTAATGACCCGTGCAAAGTGCATCCACTCAGGTTAGCACCCCTGCCTGCTTTTCCACTGCTGGATTGCCACCTGGGCTATGTGTCAGTAAGGGCAACATCTGGCCAGGGCAGCAGAAGCAGCAGCCAGCGAGGCAATCGAGGAATGGACAATATCGCCTTACAGTCAACTGTTGGGAAGTGTTGATGGAGTTTGGGGCAATAGTGGCGACTAGCCAGTTAGCAACCACACACTTCCGCCCTGCTGATGGAGGACGGCTGTTTCAGCCATTCCTGGTAAAGGGGATACGTCTTCTCCATCTCTGAATGCCCCAGAACAGAACTGCATGATTCCCACCCCCGAAATGAATCACAGGCTGCTGTTCATGGGGCGCAGTGGCGTGGTCGTGCCTCACTCCAGACACAGCTGGCTTACGAAAGAAGCCGTCACATCCTCTCATTTGCAGCAAGCGCCCTTTGAATGTGTGTCTGTTTCCCCCCTGAAAATTAAATATCACAAATGTAGGCATTTATTGCTTGGCCAAGCCCCGTGTTACTTGGTGTTAAAGTCCAGCAGTATGGTTTTCATTTCTTGGGATGTATCTAGCATCTACCCCGTTCTTACTTTTTAAAATAAATAAATAAAGCACTGTTAAGTTTCCAGCATGACTATCCTTTATTACTTAGTTATAGGTCAGAGGTAAAAGCACGGCAGGATGTGAAACCCGACATCCGGCAACCTCCATTTACAGACTATAGGCAGCCTTCAACGGATTATCGGCAGCCGCCATTAGACTACCGGCATCCTCCAGTATTGGATTACCAGCAGCCGCCACCTCTGGACTACAGGCAGCCCCCTTTGATAGACTACAGGCAACATTCTCCGGACACCAGGCAGTACCCCTTGTCAGATTACAGACAGCCCCAGGTACTGGTTTATTTGTATATAGATCATTTTTATAGAGTTTGTCCATGAAACTGTACCCGAAGCAGTTTGCAATGCACTTGATACGTCTGGCTGCTAACCCTAAATTGAAAACCCAAAGTTAGTGCTACATCAGAAACTGAGTGGAGTGTGCACAGCCCAATGGTAGGGCACATGCTCTCTGGCATCTCCAGGTAAAAAGAGTGATGGAAAAGACCTCTGTCTAAAACCCAGGAAGCTCCTGCCAGTTAGAGTAGACGGCAAGGGGGCAACTTGTGGCCCTCCAGATGTTTTGGCCTACAACTCCCATCAGCCCTAGCCAAGATAGACAATGGTGAGGGATCATGGGAGTTGTAGGCCAACAACGTTTGGAAGGACACAAGTTGCCCACCCCAGCCAGTAAACTATAATAATACTGGACTCGGACCAGTATTAGTTTTGAATGCCACAGTGTATATACAAGTATTTTTGGTGATTAAAAGAATTGCAAATGGATCCTGGGAAGTGTGCAGAGGAGAGATCTACAAATACACACACACACACACACACATACACACGCCTTCCTAAGGCTCATGTTCTCAGTGTGGCAATGTTATTATATCCAGCCTTATTGTTGGAGGCTCAAGTGTCTTCCACGGCACAAAGTATCTTAGGCTGATGCTCCAACTGTGATCCCTCCATGCTCTGACAACATCCCATTTGGCTTGCTGTAAGGCCACTGTCTTGGGAAACTGTTTGAAAACCTCAGCTGGTACAAAATATTGTAGATAGAAGGCTGACTGGGACCAGGCATTCAGACAATATCTCACGTGTGACTGCTGGTGTAACAAGGCTCATTGGATTGTAGTCACGCAGCCATTTGTTTTCGCTTTCATCATAGAATGAAATATGAATAATCAGAGCAGACCCACTCAGTGGATTGCCTAAATACAAACCAGGAGGAATTGCTGCATAAATACTGTCTCTTCTATCACTCTCGTAGATGGAGACTGCTTGGAATTAGGAAATCATAGAACTCTCTGCAAAAGCACTCAAGGGAAGCTTCTATTTGTTCAGAAGGTCATACCTGAGCGTGTACTTGCATTGTGGTTTGAATTATGCAAGCAGTCTCGATGTATGCAGAAATGGAACAGGTGCTTCTCTGCATAGAGCCCCTTAGATCCTGACATTTTCATTTTTGCCAGGCTTATGACCCAATCCTAAGACATATTGCAGCAGGACATGAATAACAGGACAGATGTAACAAGTAGATACATTGGGCCAAATGTTAATTTATGTTAAGCAAGTAATTTGCATTCACATTCACATCACCTGAAATGGTTAATAGTGCTTAAGGCTAAGGACTAGTTCCATGGACTTTGATGGAAAAATTATCACTCTTAGGAGCGTAATCAAGTAGGAAACTTTTCATGAACTGTATGACTCCAGGCTGCACCTGCAGAGGTTGCACATTTGAATGTTCTTCTATGAAAAGCTCCCTGCATATGGAAAACTAGCCTTGCAGGGAGCAGGAATGTCCTGTATTTCTATGTGGAAAAACACTTTCTTTGTGGGAGAACATTTAGGCCTACAACTTCCTTCCCCAAAGAATCCTGAGAAAGCTCTGCTGCTTGACTTTGTAGATTTTATAAACTGTGTGTGTGTGTGAGAGAGAGAGAGAGAGAGAGGTGGAGGGGAGAGAGAGAGAGAGAGAGAGAGAGAGAGAGAGAGAGAGAGAGGACAATTATATAGCACATCACATATAATTTCGAATGATAGTGCTTGGCAATTCAAAAGGGTAAAGAAACATCCGATTTGAAAGTTATGCATAAACAAGCTTTCTAAATTTCCTAAGAGAAGTGTTTAATATTCTCAAAATCTCCTTTACAGCCTTATCTGCAATCCACAATTGAAATACTAAGACTTAAGCAGATTTGCATCCTAATCCTATAACCATTTTCTTGGAAGTATGTCCCATTTTTTTCATTGGGATTACTTCCAGGTAAGCTTGTCTCTTTGGTTTTATTAGCATGGATGTATCTGCCTATGGTGAATCTTAATGAGAAACAATATTGGAATAATGTCATGTTTTGTGACATTGACCTGTCATGGGCTTGGATACACCCCATACTAAGATCTTACTGCTGATATGCACATTCTTGTCACAATAAACTGTGCTTTATTGTGATGTCCTAATGCAGCTAGTACGTCTTAGGCCTAATTCAAATACTTACCAGATGGCAACATGCGATGAAGAAGCAAGTACATACCTCTCCTCCCCACCACACAACTAAATGTACGACACAGGCACACCACACTAGCCTGAACACATGACTGTCATATTTGCATGATTTTCCCCCCTCAAAAAAAGGCGGGAAAGGTGTCTCCCCTTGGAATATAGACATCAGACATTACTTTAGGCCCCTTCAGCACCCAAAGATTGCCACCACCTAGTAAGTACCTTAACCAGAGCATAATACCAAGTAGTAAATCAGCTTGAAATCAAGGGCTTTCTTTTTAATGACCTGTACATTGAGAATGTTGGCCTCAAAAAAGGGAAATGCTATTGTCCATTAAAATAATATTTTCCGTGTTCTTTGACCATACAGGATTTTGATTATTTTACTGTTGACATGGAGAAGGGAGCCAAAGGATTTGGATTCAGTATTCGAGGAGGAAGAGAGTACAAAATGGATCTCTATGTGTTGAGGTTGGCAGAAGATGGGCCAGCAATAAGAAATGGAAGAATGAGGGTAAGATGGGTCAAAGAGGTGGGCAATAGCACACAGAGCTGGCCCTATCATTAGGCAGAGTGAGGCAATTGCCTCAGGTGGCAGATCCTGGGAGATGGCAGAAAGTGTTGAAGGAAAGAGGTGTGTGCCACATGGCTTGCCTTCTGCTCCCTAAGCTAGTCTGATGCCTTCAGGAGCAGTGAACAATGCTGTTTCATCACCAATGTTGAAGAAAGATTCAATTGCCAGTCCAGTTGGGTTTTGTACATAGAATGGGAGGGGGGCAGCGTCTTATTCCTTGTCTCAGGCAGGGAAATATATCAGGCCGGCCCTGCTAGCATAGGTACTTGAACGTAAGTTCCATTGAACAAAGTAGAACTTACTTAGAAGTAAGCATGCATACAATCAAGCTGGATTTTCTTCTGAGTCAAAATGCACACGGCTGAGCTGCATGACAGCTATCCAGCAACCTTTTCTCACAAGTATCTTTCTCCCGTGGGTCTGAAATCAATGGGACTTACAACACAAGGCTAAAGAATTGCAACCTAAAGCTGCAAAACTATACCTACTTTCCTGGGAAAAAGACCCTCTGAACTCAGTGGAACTTACTTCTGAGTAGCATGTGTAACAAGGCTGGGTCCATGCTGACCTCCATTGAAATTTGTGGCAGCAGCAGCAAAAAAAAAAATCTATTTACTACTCCATAGGAGTAATGGACAATGTGTTGGAATGGGATTCCACAAGGGGGGAGCAGTGGCAGTACTCTATGGGTGGTGGGGAATGGAGGGGTGAAAACGGCCCCTGGATCGCCTGCCATTGCCCACCCCTGGTGTATATGATTGCACCATATGAAAATCAAAAAGATGCAGTCCCGTGCCTAGTAGTATTTGTACACAATAGTCTGTGTAAACTCATCAAAATGTTCAGGGTCTACCCTTCCTTCCTGATGCAGAATACAGGTTCTTCCAAGGTAAAAAATAAATTCTGAGCTCTGTGGAAGCCATAATTTCACAGTACTCTCTTTGCAACAAAGGATTTTCATGGGGAACTATGAAAGTTAGCACTGATGGACTTCAGAAGGACAATATGTACATCTTAACCATCAACCTGCAGCATTTGTTGTTACTTTTTATCGCAAATAAGAAAGCTGTGTAGTTGTTGGAGGGATGTGTGTGTGTGTGTGTGTGAATTGATTAGAAGGGGATCAAAGAACTAAGAAAAAGAACATCAGTAACAATGCAAAGGAACTAACATTATGTACAAAAAAACATAATATAGAGATAAACAAGTCTCTTTGATCATACGTTGTGGATTTGTTTGCTCTTTGTGGCAAGATATAAATATCCTGCACGAATGAAAACATATTGTACTTTTATAAGGTTTCCTTCATGGCAGGAACTGCTGGAGGCTTTATTTCTAAGTCTGTCACTTACCCCTCTGGTTATTTTTTGATAACTTTTTAAAAACCAGTGATTAAAGACTGATCATGGAATCTTCCATATATTACAGCAATGTCATGGTCGCCACTGCAAATTACATTCACAAGGAAAGCATCTGTGTATTGATTCAACTTTGTATTCTAAAGAGGCACATGTTGCAGAAAGTTGTCTGAATTATGGATATAGGAGCATCATACGGAGCTCTCAGTGTCTCTTACAATCTTCTCCACAGGCCAGAAACTATATTTCATAATATAGCTGGTGCTTGAGCTACTGTGGAAGGAGCTTTAGAATATTTCTTTGTAAATGGGTGCTTTAGGGAGCACGTAGCCTTTTTTCATTGCGCTGTGAGAGTGGGTTGACATTAATAAAGAATTATGAACAAATGTCATAAGAACATCAGAAGAGCCATGATGAATCTGACCAAAGGCCTATCTGGTCCAGCATTCTGTTCCCACAGTGGCCACCCAGCTGCCTGTGGGAAGCTCACAAGAAGGTCAAGAGTGCAATATCACCCTTCTGCTCGTGTTCCCCAGCAATTGGTGTCCATGGGAATACTGCCTCCAAGACTGGACGTATCGCCATCAGGACTAACAGCCATTGATAGCCTTATCCTCCAGGCATATTGTCTGATCCCGTTTATTTATTTATTTATTTAATTATTACATTTCTATACCGCCCAATAGCCGGAGCTCTCTGGGCGGTTCACAAAATAATTTAGGAAGCATTCAGCACCAACAAATAGAAATAGTTTGATCCAGGATAGACTAGGAAGTGATTTTGCTGAACATGTAGGGTCACGAGGTTATGAATTAAGCTTGCTATTGACAAATACTGCAGGAAATTATTTTGAATGACTTTACCCATTTTCAAATCTAAAGAAAAGATGGGTAACCAGACCTAGAGATCTCATTGAAAGGGAAAAACCGGAGTGCCATCTCCTCCACTTACACCAGCCAGCTTTGTTCAGAAAGCCATCTAAATGGGACAAAACGCAAAAGTCAATTTTGCAGACGTCTGCTCTCCAGGAAACCTTCAAAGCTTAGCAGCCGAGCCAAGGATCCGCACGATTCTTCCGCATGAGGAAGTTGATCTTGCGCCCCATTTCGGTGTTATAGATCCTCCGGCATGTCTCATACGCCACGCGCTGCCTCCGGGGGCAGGGTTTCTCGTAATAGCGCCGCCGCTTGGCCTCGTCAATGATGCCGTCCATGGTTAGGATCCTGTTGAGGACTTTGTAGGCGGTTTAGAGCTGTTGGTGTCCCAGCTTGTGGTAGCGAATGCCGTACTTTAACTATGCGCTTTGTGAAGAAGTCCTTCCTTTTCTCTGTCCTGAATCTCCTACCATTCAACTTCATGGGATGACCCCAGGTTCTAGTTTTTTGGGCAGAGGAAGAACTTCTCCTTATCCATTTTCTCAACACCATGCATAATTTCAAGCGTGGTCATATGCAAAGATCCCTGCAAAGGACTGAGGCGTCACACAGCAAAAACAAAAAACAACACACCCTTTTGTTGGGTTGAGTTGTTTGTTTGTTTTAAAAACACAGAGTATGCCCTTTTCATTTTAACGCTGATATTTCTTCCCATTTATGTCTCCTGCACAAGAAATATTTGCCCCTAGTCTTAAAGCATTCAGATCAAAACCAGGGAAAACACCAGGCCAAAATGCACATTAAGGAAGTCAGAAGAAAATGCTTGCAGGCTTTGCAAAATGTAATCAAAAGGCTGCAGTGGCTGGAATGCTGAAACCCTTACAGCAAATTCATGCAAGAGAAACAAGTGGGGGAAGAAAATGAAACAGCAATCTTGCGTTTAACAGGATGTGTGACAGCCTCTTCAGTGAGGATCACCGGCTGGGTCAATAGACTCCTTCCAAAGAAATGAACTAAGAATGATGGGTACACAAGACTGATGGAACGGAACTCATCAATGATTACAGGAGAGGTGTTCGTTTATAGAAGGAACGCGAGAAACACTGAAGAAATGAACGGCAAGAACAGAAAGTGCTCATTGGAAAAGGAAGCCAACGGAGCTTGCCTGAATTCAACATGTGCAGCAGATCAAACTCTCTTAGGTGCTGGGGCACAACAGCACAGTACAATCTGATTTTGTGGTTACCCTGGAGAACATCCAGACATTCAACTAATGAGATATTTGAGTCAACAGGAGAGTGCTTTGGCTTAGGGTGATACACTGATATGGAGATACTCAGGAGGACAAACAGCGAATTCAAATTACCTGGAGGTGTTTTCTTTTCCGTGATCGATATTTCTGATTCGAGGTTCTATTTGACACGTTTCCCCACTGCTAAGGAATCTCACATTGCCTGTGCCAATTCCTGAAAGATGAGTATTTGCCACCTTTGAAAAAGTTTCTTCAGTGTCAGTGATGTTGCACAGGACACGAGTTGACTGTTGAGGTGTTTATTCAGCCAAACGGAGCGCCATGGGGTAGCTATCTCAATGCAGCTTCTACTTATAGACTTTTTTCAGATACTGTTACCGGGCAGATTTTCCTCAGTCAGCATCTTTTAGCTGGGGGTCCAGTCTTTGTGGTCTCCTGCCTCACATTTCTGTGCACACGTATATATCAGATATGGGCAGGGGAACAGACACCAAGTCCGTTCCTTGGTCACATAGTAAAATAAGTCACAGAGGCAAAGCGGATATACAAGATGGTGTTACTTTGGTTCAGCATTCTCCATCAATGTTAGCCCCGTGTCTGCAGTTTGCCTGTTCACAGGCTCCATTCAGAGTTTCTGGCAAAGGTGCAGAGCTTGAAGGGCAGCAGGCACAATGCTACCCGCCTCCCTCCACATGTCCTTTGTACATGCTTTGCTTACTGCACAGTGCTATTGGTGTAGTGGATAAAGTGTTGGACTTGGTCTAGTTGAAATCCTCTCAGCCTCGAAGGTCCCGGAGGAGGGGAGCATTAGGCAAGTCTCCTCATTTTCATAGGCGTGCGCAAGGGGTGTGCCAGGTGTGCCCAGGCACACCCTAATGTCTCAAGCAATTAGCACCAAATTGAGGGTCCATTAAGTAGGGACCGAGAGGAGGATTCAGACTCAGGGGAAAACGGTCCTCTAGCTGCCCTGTCGCTGCCCACAGAAGCGCACTGTTGCTTCCGGCAGCAGGAACGAAAAGGAATCGCTCTGCTGGGAGCCTCTCTGCCAGGATCCACACTTCAAAGAGGCCAGGAGGAGGGGCCCCAAAGGCTAATATTGCCTCGTAAGCCCCCCCTCCGGCCAGTGTCACTACAAAGCCCCACCAGTGCTGGAGCTTTAGTACTGTCTCCTCACCCCCTCCCCACCTGCAATGGCCTTCCTGCAGTCAGGCAAGTAAAGTGTGGAGTAGGGCATCAGTGTCTACACTGCTTAACAAATAAATGAATAAAAATAAGGTCCTTTATGATGGAGTATTCAATCAATGTTCTCTGGGTGCACACCCTAATGAAATGTGCTGTACATGCCTATGCTCATCTTTCAACATAACTTGGCTCCCAGGGCTGTGAGTTAACTATTTGTTTGGGTTCTGGGATGTTTGTCCTCAGTAGGAAAGGGAGAAGAAGGGATGAATTGTGTGGGGGGGGAGAGAAAAACGATAGTGCAGTTGTAGCTGTAAACGGAGCTGGAGAGAGAGAGAGAGAGAGATTTAAAAGTGTTCTGTAGAAATACTGGGATTTCTTTCTTATGGAGGAAAAGGCAGACCCAAAGCAAATAACGATGAGCTTTTAAACAACCCACAGCTTTTCTTTCCATGTCCATGCTTCAGCTTCTGGCTTTCCAGCCTCTGCTTCTGTTGTTGTTTTCAGCTTATCATCGGATTAGGCCTCAGGCAGGGCCTACTGTATTGGTAACTGCTGCTTCCAGCTTCTCTTGCCTTTGCATTTCCCTGATCTTACTGCAGCTTCTCTTCCTGCCTATCCACCAATATGAGTCATGTACCGCCACCATCTTTTTTTCTTTCTTCGGCTGTAAATGGAGCGGAGATAAAGAATAAAGTGTTCTTTAGAAATACTGGAATGTCTTTCTTATGGAGGAAGAGACAGACTCAAAACAAATGGCAATGAGCAAAACAACGGGATCACTGTAAGTACATGACCCTAAGCAATTTGGAGGAAGGATGGTTTACAATGCAGCCCTATAAATTAGCCTTCTCCAGTCTGGCATCCTCCAGACTTGGTGGACTACAACCTCTATGACCATCCCTGTCTATCACAACCGAGGATATTGGTAGCTGTAGTCCAACACATCTGGAGGTTGCCTGGTTGGGGAAGGCTACTATAAAAATATAAATATGACTTAGGAAGTCATTCTTAATTAAGATGGTTCCTGCCCCCCCCCGCCCCCCCCCCAAAAAAAACTTGTACAATGGTCTGTGCTCTGAATCTTACATTCCAGCCAGAGTCTACTTCCACTAAATCTCAAAACTCTTAGCAATATGTTTGGCTATCCTATGTTTTTCTGAAATGCAGGTTCTAAAGGCATACAGAGGATTTTACCCTAATTCCCTACTTGGCATACATCATTATCCAGCTTTAGTGATACTGGCATTGGCTTCTGATTGGTCTTATAATTCTTGGAACCAAATTGAGTACTAAAGCCTTAGCTATATAGTATCCTAAAGTGTGATGAGACATCAGTTCACTCTCTTTTCACAGACCGCTAGGCCCGAGGAAGTGTATATTGAAAAGAGACATAAATTTGGGTCAGATTTAGTGCATATGCAGCAAAGAAATGCAAAATGAGTTCCTCTAAGATGCTGGATGTATTTCAAGCTGCATAGTTGATTCCATCATAAATCAGGAGCAAATGGGTGATCCATTATACAATATCTTTACACGAACTCAGAACAATCCATAGCATTTATTCAATGAAAGATAAAGGGAAGGAAAAATTAATCTATGATTAATTTGATTCCTGATGTGTAAGATAAATTTGGAGGTCCAGGTCTTTGCCATGACAGTCCCTTTAGCCACGGCCCCACGGAGAGTCCAGAAAGGCAGGCAGCTGTATTGATCTATATCCACAAGCCATTAGCAGGGTTTCTCTTCACTAGGAGCAGGACTTTTGTAAAGTTAATGGGTCTTACTTGCCCGTTCAAGACCAAGACATCCCAAAATATTCTATGGGCGTGGCTAGACGGGGCGATATCCCGGGGATCGTCCCTATGCTTCCACATGACGCACAGGGGATCCCGGGAGCAGGGAGGGATGATCCCTGCATTTCCCCAGGATACGGCCCTACACATTTTTCTCACTTTTTCCCACAGTCCCGGGATGATCCCAAGACCGTGTGGGCAGCCATCCCGGTATAGTCTTGGCTCCTCGCAAGTAAACGCAAGGAGCCGGGAACCGGGCACAGGGCATGGAGCTTTTTAAAAAACACCAACACCTACCTTTGCACTAGAGTGCTGGTGCTCTCCAGCTCCTGTTTCTTTTTTTAAAAAAATGGCAGGCTCGACATCCTCTTCCTCTTGGGACGTCGCGCGGCTCGTGTAGACAAGGGGGCAATCTTGCAATCATCATATCGTGAGATCACCCCCCTCCACCCCCCTTGTCTAGCCATCCCCTATGTTACAACAGCGATAGCTCCCAAGAATATCTTGTAGCTGAGGGGAAATCCACAACAGCCACAGGCTCCTAATTACTATGAGGTTAGCGGAGGGGTCATAGACGCTGGGGAGGCAGGTGACATCAGCATTCCTGTTAATCAAAAAGTCAGTGCTTCAACCCTGTGAGCCCTGGATGGCCTACAATACTGCTTGCGTCTCCAAAACATCAACTCAGCTTGACGCATTACAAATGTCTTTATCATTCCGTCATTCATGGAAAATCTTTAATAACTTTCGTCCCAGAAAGCTGAACTAATAATCTGAATTCTAGTCAGGTTTAATGTAACATTTTTTTAAAAAAAAAAAGAAATGTCAAATGATATTGGGTTTAAACTTGTATTTCTGTAAGAGTATACATATTTCTGGCTCTGTAGTGTGTGTTAGCATGGCCACTGGTGAATTATGCATAAGATTTCTGGCCCATGTGCCTAAATAAAATTATAGTTCTCATCAAGAATGTGAAACAATAGTCAAGCTTTAAGGCTTCTTTCAGCCAAAACGTCATGGGCAAAAGCTGCACATTGTTTTAACCTTTTAAATAATTTAAAGGGCAATCTAGAAAACATTGCTGCTTCACAATTCCCATTTATTCAGTTGCATTCAGGCAGGAGCCACATACAGGCTCCAGAAAAATGAATGCAGCGTGTTACTTAGTATAAAACAACCCCTCAACTTCTTGTTACTATCCCAGTTGGGGAACATCCAATTATCTTATTTGGGGGCAACGAATAAAGGGACTTCCTATCAGTTTCCTACGTCAATAGCAAAGACCATGGCATAATCTACACCAAGCAGGATATTGCACTATGAAAGTGGTATACAAAGGCAGGAGCCACACTACTGCTTTATAGCGGTATTGAAGTGCACTGACAACTGTTGGGGCCCATTGACACATATACAGCTGTCATACTGCTATAGCCTGCTTGGTGTGGCTCTTGCCTTTTATATACCACTTTCATACCGCCTTCATAGTGCAATATACTGCCTGGTGTAGACACGCCTCATGGTTGGTCTTTGCTACTGAAAAATGAGCAACCGCTCAGCATAGCCTAGCAAATGCAGAAAACAAGGAAGGAAATAGATCACATGGTATTATGTTGCATTGGAGCTTGGCAGAGACAAAAGGGCATTGCAGTGAGAAAACGTCGGGGGCATGGAGGAGACATGAGAAGAGGGATGATCATGGGTTGGATCTAAAGCAACTTCTTCCAATGGAGGAAGGAAGCTCCTCTGGATCTAAGCTCATTGGTTATTTTTTAATTTGTAAGATTCTATCTAGTCCACTGTAGGCTCAGAGCCAGCATGCCACAAAATCACCATAACAGAGTCTAGTTTCCCTGTCCCCCCACCCCTATTAGTGCCTTGCTACACGGGGTTATGCATGCCTCCCCTATTCGATGCAGCCTTCCCCCCATCACGTGGTCAAGGAATTTCAGCTCCGAGATCAGCTCCTTGACCCAGCAAAGAGGGTGGCCTTAGGTTATCATTTCATTTGAATTCTTAATATAATAGTATATTGCCTCTATATTTTGAGATAACAATTACATGCCCCATTTAACTAAGCAGATCCATATTGCATATCGCTTCCTGGATCAGGAACTGTGAGCATAAATTGGATGTCTACCCAAATTTGTGTTGGAACATGCATTGGAGTGTGGATACCATCTCTAGGCTCGCAGGCTGCCTGCAGTCCCCATTGCTCCCTGGTGCAGTCCCTGCTGCCCTTGAAAATAATAATAAAAAATAACAAAGGCATCTTTAGCATCGATAGAGTGCCAAAATGGCCAAATCTACCTTGTAAACTAGCACAATTTAATCAGTTAGTCCGTGATGGGCCTGTTAGTCCGTGATGGAGGGGTGAAGATCTCGCGATGGTTTTATTGCGAGATCCCCCCTCAGTTTACACATGGTGCGTGACGACCTCAGATGGAGAGGTGTTGCACCCGCCATTTTTATTTTTATTTTTCTTAAAGAGGCAGCAGCACATGAACGCTCTTGCGCAAAAGGTAAGGATTTTTTAAAAAATAATTTAATTTCCCCACTCGCCCCACCTCACCCCTGAGGAGCGCTGCACCCCATGCATGGGTCCTGGCTCCTCGCGAGGAACTGCAAGGAGCCGGGACAAACCGCAGCGCCTGGCCACACATTCCGCGGTCTCGAGCTCAGCCTGAGACCACAGAATAACCAGGCCTAAAGTCCCAGTGCAAGGGAGGGATCATCCCTCCCTGATCCCGGGATCCCCTGTGCGTCATGTGGACTCACAGGGACGATCCCGGGGATCACCCCAGGATTTCGCCCGGTCTAGCTATGGCCATAGTAGCACTGCAGAGCAGTTTGATGCTTAAAGTTGGCATCAAATTTTACAACTTTGCTCACTTTTTAGAGGGGCACCAGCTCCTGAAGTTGCCCACTTCTTCTATATGCCGTGCATTTCTTTCAGTGAGAAGTACGTTAAAATGCTCATCTACATCTACATCCTGGTGCAGGTGTAGAGAGATCAAAGCGAGAATGCTTGTGTAGGTAATACTAAAAGTGTCCAGGATTTCATTACAATTCATTATATTTACACTAAAAATGTGTGGAGATTTTATATGGCTTTATATTAATCTTTATTATATTGTACTTATTTTTACACAGCTGCTTAGTTGGTACATTTCTCTTCCTTCTGTTTTGCCAGATGGAAACTGACATTATTTCCCCTTTCCCTGTAATTGGCATTAAGGACTAATTATTTTTATTTTGCGAAAAAGAGGTGCTAACTTCTGGAGAGATACTAAATTCAGTTGTATCTCGTGATAAGAGAATTCTCATTTATGTTCAGAATGTTCTGCATGCAAGAACGTCAAACAATGCAATCCATAAATCACTTTCATGGAAGAACTATACTACTTCTGTGATTTTGAGTGTTAAACTCGTGTCTGACATAAACATCAGAATGCTGCTTGGCCTTTCTTTATCTCATGGCATCTTTTCTTCTATCATTACTGAGCATTTTTTAAGAGAAACCATGATTTCCCCGAAGTGGCTCACACATCAGAACTATCTCCGTAACCCTTGTCACTCTTCAGCCACATGCTATTTCAACATGACATGCTCAAAGTCTTATTGGGCTGTTAAAAACGTCGGTAGGGAACTGAGCACAATGGTAGAATGACTGCTTTTCAAGTAGAAGGTCCCAAATTCAGTTCCAGGGTTCTCTGGTTAAAAGGATCAGCTACAAAAAGGGACATTTCCTAGCTAAAGGACAAAATATCTGAAGTAAGTTTGGATGATTACCATTCGTAGTGGGCAGGGCAGACATGTTGAGCAGATATGTAAGGCAGGATAATCATATGTACTTTTCCTATACTCTGCTTTACTTCAGAGGCTGTGGCATTATGGACTGGAAAAGAGCAATTGAGTTCAAAAGGTTTTTCCAGGCGATGGTTTTAGAGCCAAAAATGCACAACGCTTATTTGTTACGGGTAATCGCACATTGCTCCTCAACATAGCACTTCCCGTGTCAAGACGTCATCCAAATAACTGAATAATAATTTATATCAATGTAAATTTAATTGAGTAAATAAATAAATTCTGCTCTCATGTCCCTGCCATCTCCCTCTAGTGAGTACATTGATTTTATGTATTTTATACTTCCTGTTGTTCCCCACCTCAATCAAAATGGAGACACGGGTAAGAAATTATTATTATTATTATTATTATTATTATTATTATTATTATTATTATAGCATGAGTGCTAATAGGACTCTAATTGCAGAATTGTCATGGTCACCTATTGCTGTTGATTAATCTTAGGCCATGGCTAGACCAGGCAATACCACAGTGATTGCCCCGGGATCATCCCTGTGCGTCCACGTGATGCACAGGGGATCCCAGGAGCAGGGAAGGATGATCCCTCCCTTGGACCAGGATATCGGCGTAGCCTTTTTCCCCCACAGAACATGTGGATGGGCATCGTGGGTTGTCCTGGCTTCTCGTGAGTAACCACAAGGAGCTGGGCATGGGGCACAGAGCTCCTCAGGAGCTCTGTGCCCATCGGTGGTGGGGTGGGGAGAGCTGGGAATTTTTATTTTAAAAAAATACTTACATTTTGCGATCGAGCACTCATGCACTCCTTCTCCTTTAAAAACCAAAACCAAAATGGCCACGTGTAGACAAGGGCGACGCTCTCGTGATCATAAAATCATGAGATCGTTGCCCTCCAACCCCCTTGTCTAGACAGTCATAAGATTGAGCATAGCAGCCCCCGCTGGTAGAAGGCCCTGTCCACCAGGTTCAATTTTGGGCAGAATGTGCAGCGAGAGAATAAAACTGCCCCAACTCCATTGCCTCCCCCCCGCCGCCCGCTACGCAAGCTGACTAAGACTGACTTCCAAGTATTATCAGAAGCTCTAACATAAAATCAGCCAATGACTCCCATTTCATCATTTTATGCTTTGGTCCAACGTGATATTTGCAGGGGCACTTTTGAGAGAGAGGTGTACATGTTTCAAATGCGGCTCTTCCATACACAAATTTCCATTGCGACATTCCTAGGCCACTAGTAAAGAGTGACCAAGGACACAGCGTTAGAAGTCATGTGAAGGCTACAACTCTTGGTGGCACTTTCTAAGTAATGCCCAGACACATTGTAAGAAGCTGCAGAAATCTTACCATTTATTTAAGTTGCAATCGTAGGCAACGATTGGTTAGCCATGCTGGCTGGAGAATGCTGGGAGTTGTCGGACATTTTTCTGTTTAAACCTGCCTAGGATTGCGCCCTTAGTGTAGTGCCCATATGAAAAGGAGGACAGGGCTCCTGTATCTTTAACAGTTGCTTGGAAAAGGGAATTTCAGCAGGTGTCAGTTGTATATATGGAGAACCTAGTGAAATTCCCTCTTCATCACAACAGTTAAAGCTGCAGGAGCTATACTAGAGTCACCAGATTTAAAAGAGGACAGGGCACCTGCAGCTTTAACTGTTGTGATGAAGAGGGAATTTCACCAGGTTCCCCATATATACAAACAGCACCTGCTGAAATTCCCTTTTCAATACAACTGTTACAGGAGCCCTGTCCTCCTTTTCATATGGTCACCCTACCTTAGTGTCTTAGGGTTCAGAGTGTTTCATGTACATTATCCTTTTACAGTCTTGTGACCCTCCAACTGTTTTGCAATCTTGTGGCTCTCATCAACTTCCATCAGCTCTGGCAAGCATAGCCAATTGTGAAGAATCATGGGAGTTATAGGCCAAAACATCTGGACGACCACAAGTTGCGCACCCCTGCATTACGACAATCCTGTAAGATAGGGCAGTATTTTTACCTCCGTAATGTGGAGGTGGAGCCAAGGCTTGCTTCAAGCCACCCAGTAAGTTAATACATGTGGCAAAATTTGAGCTGAGTTGCTCCTGACTTGTTATACTACACCAGTTGCATATGACAGCAGCTTGCTGCTTTCTAAATATCCTTGCTGTTATGTGGACTACTGTCATTAGTTTATGACCTATAAAGCCCTATATGGCTCAGGTCCAGGTTATCTGAAAGACCGTATTCTCCCTTATGAGCCTGCCCGTGCTTTGAGATCTTCTGGAGAAGCCCTTCTTTCAGTCCCACCATCTTCACAGGTGCGCTTGGTGGGAACATGGGAGAGGGCCTTCTCGGTGGCTGCTCCAGGGGAAGCGAGACTGGCTCCCTCCTTGATGGGCTTTCGGAAGCAGGCGAAAACTTGTTTGTTCCAGCAGGCCTTTGGAGAATAATCTGGTCCTCCATCTATGTTAAGGACTTGTAAAATTGTTTATGTTTTAATATTGTATTCTTTTGGGAGTACATTTCTTTTCCTAGGTTTAAAATGTATATGTTTTAAATTTTGTAAGGCCGCCTTGAGGCCCACTATTGGGCAAAAGGTGGGATACAAATAAATATAATAATAATAATAATAATAATAATAATAATAATAATAATAATAATAAAGAACGTTTAATTAGGAAGCTACAATACATGTATAAACAGGAGATGTCACTTTCCATAAGGTAATTAGTCTCTTTCAAGAGGGTTTAATTATAAAATGCATTACGAAGACGGCAAACAGCAGTGCCCTTTGTGCACAATCATCGAGGGTTGTTTTTACCATAAAATTTCCCCACTTAACATAGGTTGAAAGCCCCCACGCATGCAATTACGTTCATTTCTGGTGCAGCAGGGAAGCGCTGCACCTGTAATGAGGTTCTGTTGTTGTTGTAGGCAGAGCCTTGTTCATTTGAGGACAGCACAGCGGGCAACTTGCTTAAAATTTGGCTACTGTAATTGCTTTGGGACGTCATACGCCAAGCATGCACATCGATGAAAAGCATTTACTAACCTGCTAAACACATCTAGTCACCTACATGTATCGCAAGCTGGCCCATGCTCCAATTAACTAGCTATCCTTCCCAGTGACCTCAGTATCCCTGATAGTTCAATTCCATGTCATAGGGCTCATCTTCACCAAGCAGGTAATCACTATGAAAGTGGTATATAAAAGGTAGGAGCCACACTACTGCTTTATAGTGGTATTGAAGTGCACTGACAACTGTTGGGGCCCATTGACACACACTATATACTGCTTTCATACCGCTTTCATAGTGTTATATCCTGCTTGGTGTAGATGTGTCATGGGCCCCAACAGTTGCCAGTGCACTTCAGTACCGCTATAAAGCAGTAGTGTAGATCCTGCCTTTTATGTACCACTTTCATACTGCTTTTATAGTGGATTATCCTGCTTGGTGTAGTTGAGCCCATAGATCTCATTTAAGTTACCAGTTTTCTCCCATGCATGTATTTGGCTACATCAATGCTCAAGTATTTGGAGTTCTACCAAATACCTTTACTACCCAGAAAAATCATTTAGGAGGAGCACAGAAGAGCAGGGTGGAACCACAAGACCCTCCTGGAATCCCAGTATGCCTCCCTGGCATCACCAAGATGGCCGTGCCCATTCCCCTGGCCCCACCCCCTTTCTGCCAACCACCAATCATTGGGTGGTTTCCCAAACTTTGTGAAGTTGTCCCCCATTCTAAATGATTGAAATGTCTCTCCTAAGGCTTAGTTCCTGACAATAAGAGCTTTTTGCATTTGCTCTCCTCCTTTTGCCTTTCACTCTGCGCACCACTGGAAAATGCTCCCGAGAGCGTCTTCAAAATTCAGTTTGGCCCTTGGGCTGAAAGAGGCTCCCCTATCCCTGTTTTAGAGGGTGGGGTCAGATTTGCATTAATGCCCAAATCTTTCCGTCAATATGCATCTGTGTGTTTTAATCTACATTGATATGCAACACAACATACCACACAGTCTTCAAGAGAACAATAATAACTATGCACCGCACATGATAAGATGTACAATGTCATTGCAGGATCTTTCTGTCTTGCATTGTATCTTTTTATTCTAAGGCCATAGCTAGACAGGGCAGGATCATCCTGTACATTCAAATGACACACAGGGCATCCTGGCAGCAGGGAGGGATGATCCCTCCCTTGGCCCGGGATATGGCCCTACAGTTGTAGCCCATTTTTTCCGCGCTCTCGGGATGATCCCAAGACCGCAGAACGTGTGGCCCAGCATCGCGGTTTGTCCCAGCTCCTCTTGAGTAACCACAAGGAGCCGGGCATGGGGCACAGAGCTCCTCAGGAGCTCTGTGCCCATCAGGGGTGGGGTGCGGTGAGCGGGGTGGTGGTGGATTTTTTTAAAAAACAAACTTACTATTTGCGCACGAGCGCTCATGCACTCCATCCCCTTTAACAAAAAAAAAACCCAAAGAGCGGGTGCGATGTCACACACCACGTGTGAACCAGGGTGACCATCTCACGATCATAAAATTATGAGATCGCCCCCTCTGACTCCCCTCATCTAGCTGAGGCCTAAGAACGCTTCCCGTGTTTCCCACATAGGGCTACAGTGCCAAATCCAAACCCCAGGAGGCCTGTTGCGTAAATGTGACTTAAGGGCATCCAAGAATCTAGAGTTCTGCAGGATCGACATAAACATGCTTGTCTGAGAAGACTTGATATGTCTAAAAGAAAAAGAAAAAATCAATAGACATTTCCTGATTTTATTTGGAGAAGTATGATGGGCAGGGTAGTAATGATTTGCCTACTAAATAGAAGGTTTTTTAAAGTATGTATAAACGTTGCATCTATCCGAGTCTCTTTATTTTAATTGTTTTTAAAAGCTTTACACTTTGTTTGTAATTAACCTATCAATAATAATGTCACTTAGAAGTTCCCTAGGAATATTATCTCCTCATTATTGTCACAAAACAGGCCGCCCAATTTCATAGCTCAGTTGTTCCAGTGCATGGCTGGTGAATCTGAATTAATCTGAACTGCAGTGACTCTTTCTTTTAAGCGATGCACTCCCCTGAATGCCTAAGTGTAACAGAAAAGAGTAATTAAGATGTAACATACAATTGCATCAAAGAAATGTAAATGATTTGTGAATATGACAGAGTACTTCATTCTGCTGAAACACTATATTTTATTTATATTCTATTGACTACAAGCAGCTACGCACATTATCCAATAGGCAAAGTTAGGTCTGGGCCGAAAGTTTGGCCAAGCCAAAATTTAGGGGCCAAAAGTCCTCCTGAAGACCAGGAGACAGGGTGAATATTCAGGAAAGGGAGTGGGACTTCAAATGAGGTTCAAGTGGATAGATTCTAAAAAACCTTAGTTTGTGTGATTTTGCCATTTTATATAACATAGTAAATAGGTTGTTTAAACTCTTGTTGTCTGGAGTGTCATTTACACCACGCCTAAGGCCTAAACCCCATGTTACTGAGAGGGGAAGATAAAAGGTAGAAACTTGCCATCTGGTGGAAGGAAGGGCTCTTAAAGAGGCAAAATATCTTTAAGGAACTGATCAAGGGGTCCAGGTAAAGGTGGAACGTTGACAGGGTAATTTTAAAATACAATTACAAGTTACTGCTCCTCTCAGCCTCTTCCTGGTATTCCCTTTCCCAATTACGTGTAGCCAGTGGGGTAGTGGATCCAGGACTCACAGGGGTGCAGCTCTGGCACACGTTTATTAGCCGGGGCGCTGACATCACCTGCCACCCTTCAAACGTCCCTGTTCCCGCAGTGCTCAGCTGCAATCCTCACAGTAGCTGCAGGAGAATACATTTCCCAGTATCAATACATTGTTCCTTCTAGCACTGGCACAGTGTCTGCACATATTCAGGACAAAACATGTGGAAAGCAGCTTTCAAAGGCATGGAACAGGCTGAGGTGAGTATTATCAGGCACCTGCCAAGGCCCTCAGCACAGCAAAGCCCCCTGGTCCCGCTGCTGCTCCTCCTCCTTATGGCCTGTTCACCTGCGCTCTCCAAGCATATAAGCAGCAAAACTACAAAAACCTAGAACTAGCACTGGCATAAAACACCACCACACAGAAGCCATTTTTGGTGGCTTCCACGGGTGGGCCGTAAGTATCGAACTGGCACAGAATAGTTCGCAATATTCACGGCAAGCACAAACGCTCTCACGCTCTTGTGGGAGACTGTACAAAAGCAGTTGTTTTTCAAACTAGGACAAGATCAATGGCCAGCAATAAAGCCTTCATATGGCTTTCTTGTGTTATAAACCTTTATTTATTTATTTATTTATTTATTTATTTATTTATTTATTTATTTGGTAAAAGAGCACCTTTACTACAAAAATGACTTATCTATGAGCCAGTACCCATAGTGAAAATTCTCTCTGTTCTGGCAGGGAAAACTGTCCTCACGTTGAGCTATTGCTCTAGTGTTGATAAATGTGTTTATTTAATCTGCTCAGCCGTGTGTCCTCCTCTCCAGCAGCTGTACCTTGTTTTAAAAGAATCCCACCTAAGTTATCTGTCATTCAGTGCGCCAGTGATCGACTGTCCCAGCAAAACAAATTGCCCCTTTCCTTTAGCTGGAAAATATTGACCAGCGGCCTGTTGTTCTATTGCTACCATGCTTCTTTGACTGATTCCACAGTCATTTGCATAGGTGGGTGATAACCCCTGTCCCATCAGTAGGCATCGAAACAGACAACAGTGGGGTTTAGGGAGCCATTGTGTGGCATTGTCCTTAACTGTTCAGCTTATTAGACAAATGAAGATACCCATTTTTCTTGGGGAAAGGCATCTGCATGTTTGTCAAGAGGGACAACATTGATGTTGCAGTCATGAATAAAGGGTATGCTTGCTTGTGGCATTAGGGGAGCAGTTTGTGACCTTGCTGGGAATGTATTGTGTTGTAGTAAAAAAGGAAAAAGGAGGGAGAGATTTCCATTTTAATGACAACTTTCTTCATTAAATGTTAAGAACCAGGTGGAATCCAGATAGATAGATACTATGATATAGATATAGGTGTGTGTGTGTGTGTGTGTGTGTGTGTGTGTTTCTGTATAGTATAGAGGGTGTGTGGGTGTGTTGCCACCTGTAGTGACATTAAGAATACAGGGACACCCAAGACTGTTTTTTTCTCCCATAAATAAATTATGGAAGAAATGAAAATTCAAAGCAGGGCTTGTTTGATTATGCAGGCACCCCACCCAAATCATTACAAGCAGAATCAAGGCAGGCACATCCCACTTTGAGCAGATCAATTGCCTCAGTTCTGCTTGGACGTGCCAGCCTTCCACCTGCTACCAAGTCCCCCACTTCCATGGGGAAAAAAACCACCTAGCAGACAGCAGAGGACTTTGTTGCTCTGCTTCAGGAAAAGGGACACCGACAGCACCTTTTGCTGCCTGATCGCCAGCAGCAATTGATCCAGTGAACAACTCTCACAGGCAGCGAGAACATTCGCTTCTGTCCAGTGATGCAACCTCACTGCCTTCCCCGAGGCGAGGGATGCAGGGAGTAGCGGATATCAGAGGGCTAGCATCAATTGGATCCTTCAAGCTTTCCTTTGAAATGTTTAAAAGGAAAAACTCTCAAGGCTTTTCAAAGGGTCAACAAATGCACAAAAGGCTGAATGATTTTTTTTAATATAATTTTATTAAACACTAAATAAAATACATCAACATAACATCACACACATAAACAAGTCATAATACATTATTTAACTGTTAGCATATAATTTTATCCATAAACATAATCAAAAAGAAAAGAAAGTGCCCCCCTTCCCTTTGGGATCATTCCTGATTCCAAAACCTTAAGACCTCTTCTGGAGGCGGTTTCCCACTTCCTTTGGAGAACACATATACCAGGAACTGTCTCCAAATCCCCTCAAATTCATTCGTTTTTGCTATACCTCTTCTTACTTTAATGTTACATGTCAATTTATCATTAATAGTAATATCCCACACTTCTTTGTACCATTCTTCAATAGAATAGTCTCCTTGAATCTTCCAGTTCCTTGATACAATTAATCTTGCCGCAGTCAGCAAATTGGTTATCAATTCTTTAGTTTCTTTGGTACACTTCACATCTCCATATAGAGATAGTAATGCCACTCTTGGTGTCTCATCAGTCTTTATTCCTACAATATCTTTAATCTCAATAAACACCATCTTCCATAATTTTTGAGGCTGAATGATTTTTAAAGGAGTGCCAGGTTGCTTAGGCAGGGCAGCTGAACCGTCTTCAGCTGCACCCCATTTGAAGAAACTATCAAGTGGGGGGGTGCATTCCAATCGTAAATGAGGCTACAGGCAAAAGGGCCAAAAACTCCAGTATATTTGATCTTAAAGCTTTTACTGCCAGCAACTAAGCCTTAGGGAAAGCATTTCTGCCTTTTAGAATGGGGAGAAAAACTGCACAAAAGGCAAATCTGCCCACAGCTCCTGAAACAAAATGGCTTGGCCTTTGCCAACTCTCATAGGGTAGAGTGACTGTGTGTAATTTATTTATTTATTTGTAGCAGCTCTGTACCGCTGATTATAATAGAATCTCTCAGTGGTTCACAACACTAGAGTACAATAATAAAACCCAACATTAAAACATACCACAAAAACATAGTATTAAAACATCTCCAACGACAATAAAAGAGCGGTAAAATGGGACAGCAGAATGGAGTGGCTTAGTTAATTTATTTAAAGCCCAGGGAAGGCCTGGGTGAACAAGTGTGTCTTCAGGAGATGTTCAAATAATGCTACATTTTCTGCCTCCTGAACTACACGAGGGGTTTTCCCGTCCGGGTACTTCATGATGACATTCCATCCAAATGACAAGAAAGATACAGTTCACACACACACACAGGGCATGGCTAGATGGGGCAATATCCCAGGGATCACCCCAGGGCATCCACATGACACGCAGGAGCAGGGAGGGATGATTCCTCCCTTTCCGCAGGATATCGCCCTACCCTTCCATCCCGCTTTTTCCCGTAGTCTCGGGATGATCCCAGGACCGCGGCACATGTGGCCCGCCATTGCGGTTTTCCTCCAGCTCCGCACATGGAGCTCCTCAGGAGCTCTGTGCCCATCGGGGGTGGGGTGGGGGGTGCGCAAGTTTTTTTTTTTTAAAAAAAATACCTCATGGTCATGCGCTCCTTTTCCTTTAAAAAAAAATCCAAAATGGCGGCCATGATGTCGCTGCCTCGTGTAGACGAGGGGGACGATCTCGCGATCATAAAATCGTGAGATCATCCCCCTCAACCCCCCTCGTCTAGCCATACCCACACACATATACACACACACTGTCAAAATAATGCGTGCTGTACTAATATATCAAGGAGTTTCTATTGCGGTAACAGTTATTATGCAATTGGTGGTTGGTTGCTGAGGTTTTGCTCATACTGGAAACATCACTGAATTACTTCATCTGCTGCATGATATTGCACTTCATCGCTTATCAAGTACAAAGATGAGATATCTTGCAATCAAATCACTTCTTTTGCATTTAGTCATAGGCCATTACAACAAAACTCTGAGGCCACCAGCAGGGAAGATTATTGAATACAGCACACATTAAAACGTTAGACCAAGAGATCGCCTGAACAATTAACAGCCCAATTTCTGTTAAATTTGCCCAATTAAATTTGTCGAATGTATTTCTTTTTCTTTCTTTTCTTTTTGCTGCCAGCACAACATGGGCTACTCATTGTGTATAAAATGTTACAATCAGTAGAAGCAGGAACTCTTCTGTATCACTAGTGGGAGATGAAACAACTGTGCTGAGTCTCAATAATGCTGTGTTGATGACAAATTGAACCCCCACTAAGGGATACTGAATTTGAAGGGATATCCTGACTAGTGATGATTTCACCCATTCATGTAAGGCCTTGTCAACTTCTCAGAACAGGCAAAAGGAACTACTTCTTCAAACAATGCACAGTGAAACAATGGGTTCAGCTGCCTCAAGATGTAGTGATGGCCTCTAACTTGGATGGCTTTAAAAGGTTATTAGACAAATTCATGGAGAATAAAGCTGCCAATGGCTACATAATACCTCCAGTATTGCAGGCAGTATGTCTCTGAGTACCAGTTCCTGGAGAACAAGAGTGTGTGGGTGCTATTGCATTCATGTTCTGCTTATGAGCTTCTCATAAAAATCTGGTTGGATACTGTGGGAACGGAAGGCTAGATCAGATAAACCTTAAGATCAGCTAAATGGCCTCCTGGGACTATACCTGCAGACTGCAGGATGTGGAGTTATTATTTTTAAAAAATAAATATATTAAAATGGATTGCATGTAGAGAACTAGCATCTCAATGGCAGAGCTAGTCTAGAATTTTTCTCTGATGGAGTTCCATACCATGGGAGTTGTAGTTTGTTTGGGGCTGTATGTGCATATGCGTTTGTGATTTGTCCATTAATAGGATGTCAGACTAATGTAGCCAAGATCCTCTCTGCTAAACTGAAAACAAGGGTTCACATTTTAAAAGGAAATGGCACTCAATCTGGCCAATGTTAAGCACTCTTCATGCTCATTGATTTCAACAGAAGAAAATTAAGTACATGCTTAACTCCCCCACTGAAATCCATGGGGTTAAAATCTGCTAATGTTGCTGAGGTTTTGCCCCTGTTGTTGTTGTTGTTATTGTTATTGAATAACTTGCCCGTGTATGTCAGAAGATCTAAATCCATGACCTGATAATGCCATAAACAGCCCTCAGATTAAACGCATCATCAGACGAGCATTTTATTGCACGCTCGTTACTGGCCACTCATGGTTTTTCGTGGGTCCGTTTGACAATGCCACTCACCTCCTGTGCATCTCCCACTCCTTCTGGTCTTTTCACCATTACCCTAGTAAATCCACATTTTTTTATTGAAATGAAACTTGCCGCCACTTCCTGCTATGTGCAGGAAAAGCAGCCCGATAAAAACACCCACTGAATGGGCCATGTGGTCGTTGCTACTTCCTGTTTCTTCCCTATGTGAAGAAAGAGGAAGCTGTTCATCGCTGTTGTGGGACAGCAGCAGGAGGCCAAAGCGATGGTAGGGAAACAGTTTCCCCCCTGTCTGATGACACTCTAAGAGTGAACTGGCCATGCTCCTTGGCAAACTGCCCCACTGCTGTAGTATACATGGATGAAACTACCTCTGAACATAGAAGCGATCCAACTTCTTCCACATCCTGTGCACTTCAACATTCCAAACAGCTGCTATGTATTCATGGCAGAATGGTTCTGTTCCTTGTGTCCAAAGTGTCTGTACGAGTGATAGTGCAAAGTAAACATGGCTTACGTGTCAAGGAGGCAAGGAGATGAGAATTTTTATTTGAATAGTAGCCCAAGGCAGGAGGAAACTTGTACATTGGGGTATCTGGGGCAATACATACATGTGAATACATACATACAATCTAGATGCATTAAAATGAATACATACATGTGTATATTTAAAGGTAAATGTTCCTTTGACCTTTCTCTAACTGCGTCTTTTTCCCCACCGGCAGGTGGGGGATCAAATAATTGAAATTAATGGAGAAACCACAAGGGACATGACACATGCCAGAGCAATAGAACTTATCAAATCCGGCGGCAGGAGAGTACGGTTGCTGTTGAAACGTGGAACCGGACAGGTCCCTGAATATGGTGGGTTTTCATTTTTTGTTATTATTATGATTATTAATAATCTGTGGCTCTGTTATGGTTGAAATTATATGTATTAGGTCCCATCCAACGTTGTGTGAGCAGACTTCTACTCAAGGCAACAGGACTTCCCCTTCCTCTCCCTCCCCCTACACCTTCTCCAGATCTGCTCTGGTGGGTCATCCAGGGGAGGGGGAATCCATTCCTCCAGTGGCATCCTTTGCGCTGGCGGACGGACACAATTGGATGCAACCCATTCGGTGCTGTGCATCAATTGCAAATATGCCAAATTAGTACGGTATCCCTATTGAGGCATATGCTGTCATGTTGACTTAAATGACTGTATGCCTTTTATACTTACCTGCAACAGAGGTGCACTTGCATTGCATTCAGCTATACTTACCCGCAAAGCCCCATCAGAGACAACGCTTGTAATCTGTAACAGGGGAAGAGGTGCTATTAACACCTAAGGAGCATCTCATGACTAATTTTTTACATTAAATTTGCATGAACAGAGTCGCATAAGCATGTTGAGGGGAAATATGTAATTCAATTTTTAGCCAAAATAAGAATCAAATATTTGCCAATATTTTCATTGCAAGTGATTTCAAGAGAGTATGTATTTTTTTCTGTTAATGATTATTTTGAGTTAGTTGGCATTTTTGCTGCTGTTTTAGCAGGTGTGTGTGTGTGTTACTGATTTTATCATGGTGGTTTTAATGAGCTGTTTGATTGAAAAAAATGTAAGCTGTTTTTGGAGCTTGATGAGGAGTAAAGGATGATTAGAGATGATGATGATGATGATGATGATGATGATGATGATAAATTATTTCACACTAAAAACACCCCTATTCATAAAGCCATAGTAAAAGCAGATAAAAATTACACCCCACTCAACCTAGTACAACAAAATGAAGACCAAATACAACCACTCACACTAACAGAGAAAAAAGAAGAATGGGCACAAAAAGCACTACATGGGAAGCATTACAACATAATACAGAACCCACAAATAAAGAACAATTGTATGAATGACTTAGGAAGGGCGAGCTATTTCCGGAAACAAAAGGATTCCTAATAGCCATACAGGATCAAGTTATAGCAACTAAGAACTACCAAAAATACATCATAAAAGCTAAGTGTAACAACAGATTAATGTAGGAAATGTCATCAGTCCCAAGAAACAATAAACCATGTTACAGGAGGATGTAACATTCTGGCAGGAATGGACTATGCAGACACAATACAGCTGCAAAAATAATTCACCAATAATTGGCCATCAAATTCAACATTATCCAACAGCCTACACCAGAACTTTCCAAACTTTTCATGTTGGTGACACACTTTTTAGACATGCATCATTTCGCGACACAATAATTCAGTTTTACTAGCAAACCGAAGGTTAAACTAACCCCTTATAAGAGATACAGACACATACATAAATTGTAATAACGAAATGTATGGGGACACAACATATCTCATGAAAACCTTTCATTTATATGTTTAAAAATATATGATTTGCAAGATAATAACATACATTTCCAAGACTTTTCACATTGAACCAATTTGGCGAGCTGCGATCGAGCAGCAGGTGAGACGGTGTTCTGTCAAAAAACTGGACCCATGGAATTTCTTGAATGTGTCACTTCTGGTGCAGCCACGTCACCGTAAGTGATGCAGAATCAGCTGTTTCGACCCTATTATGCATACTGTGCATGCGCAGTACCTGTATGATCCCTCGACCGTGGTGTGCATACACAGATACGACGGAAGGGGAATATACTAGTGCACCATACTAATCGGCACCTTTGTTGTGTAAAAATGCATGCAAGTTGGTATTTCTTATTTCACATAGACTCAGAGGTTTCTCGTTACATTCGCGTGACACACCTACACACTGCAGCTGACACACTAACGTGTCACGACACACAGTTTGGAAAGCTCTGGCCTACACCATACTATACATACTTACACAAAACTATCTTGAAAAATGCATACCATAAAATATACTGGGATAGAACAATTCATATGGACATAACAATACTTTGCAACAGACCAGATATAACAGTTATAGACAAAAAAGAAAAAAAACACTTACCTCATTGACATAGCAATACCTAATTACGGAAATGTTGTGGAAAAGAGAGGAAATATATCCCACTGGCTATGGAAGTTAAAGAATTATGGCAACATGAAAAAGTTGCAATTATTCCGTTAGTCACATCAGTCACATAAAAAAAAAAATTAGAGAAAACCTTCAGAAAGTGGGCCTACCAAACTATATCCACACCAACAGCCAGAAAGCGGCCATACTTAAAATATGTTCACTAGCCAGGAAATTTCTGAATCAGTAAAAGATAGCATAACTTGGCAAAGCCCATCATGTTCTAGAAAAACTGCCACAAGCAAGAAAAGAGAGATGATGATGATGATGATGATGATGATGATGATATAACCATCAAGAAGTCAATTTCAGTTTTAGTTTTTCAATGTGAGTGTATGGGGATAAAAATACCCACTTGAAACTTGGGAGCTTTTTGTTATGTCATATATGGGACATGATCCATCCCATATGTGTGTCCCCTTCTGTGTATAGTTCTGTGCACATGGAAGGGATAAACATAGATGTTCTTTACATTATTTCTCAACACTTTTAATTTAGGGAATATTCTCAAGGTGCAACTATGAAAACAGAAACCTGTTCTGAACAAAAACAAGTTGTTTTTGTTTTTGCAGAACTGTAGCAAAACCTTATGATCACACTCTTTTTGTGCTTATTATGTAGGGGGGAAAGGAGACTAAATAATTATCATTAAAATCTTTTAAAGACATCTAATATTCATTTACTTCTAAACAACATTAAGAGAGATAATTGCAAGTGTTGACTAGGGAACATGACTGTAACTGTCTCATTGTTAATGTATTATGCAAAAGGCGGTGATGTATGTAACACCTTCAGTGGCCATTTACATTATGTGTCCAATTGGTCATAGACCTGTGAAATTCTGAATTCCCAAACCAGTTTGCAATTTCATGGGTCTATCAGGCCATAGCTGGACCTAAGGTTTATCCCAGGATCGTCCCGGGTTCGTCCCTGCCTGAGCGCTGGATGCCCTGTGTGGCACTTAGATGAACAGGTTTGACCCCAGGACAATCCTGGGATAAACCTTAGGTCTAACTACAGCCTCAGTGAGTTAAACCTCTCTGCATTTTCTCTGGTATTTATACCACTTTGCAAAAAGAAAAGAAAGAGTACATTTTGAATTGGATCTAGGACCTTTCATGATCAATATCCAGACTCTTCTGAAAAAATAATCTCCTACAAAAAAGATTTCATGACTTCCCTAAAAAGCTTGTAGGGCCATAATTGAATTGCTCCGTGGTAGGCTGCAACACTTCCTCAGTGCTTCCCCCCACTGCCCCAATCCACTATTCTAAAAGACCCTGATTCACCTACATATGGCTAGGTAGTACATTAAATATTTTTCCAGGTAGAAGACATTTATAAGAAGGAGGTGAAGGGAAAAACTGGGGAGGGAAAATTTGCTGAGAGCAACAAACCTGGGCAAAACTGTCTGCCGTGACAGTAGGTGGAGTGTAAAAAATGAAAGATGTATGTCAGGGTAGTCCATTTTATTGTACATAATTATAGGTTTTTACAATTTTATCAAAGAGCACAAAAAATTAAACAAATCAATTCATCATATGCACAATGTACAGCAATAGCTTTTAGAAGCTTTACTCTAAACTTTTTGTCAGTAATAGCAAACAAATTTCCTCGATTAGTTATATAAGGATCCCTACCAGCATGTAATTTATACATTTGCTCAGGCAGGTTTCTATCAGGCATTTCTTTTAACAAATGTTTTTTTTTTAAAAAAAAAAAATCTTCTCCCTGTATGATGTATAACATGCCCCACATACGCAAAGATTTTGAGATACAGGAATATTTGCATACATCCCATCCAATGTTTTGGGATAGTTAAAATAAATAAATAAATGCCTGGCATCTTTGTGAATCCCTGAAGAAATACATGCTAAGAGTTGCACTAGATATGGGCACTGGCATGGGTTAAATTGAGTTTCTCAGTTCAAGTTCTTTAGTGGAGGAAGCAGTTCCTCACATGCATCTCTGTTGTATGCATGGAATACCCAATAGCCTGGTTCACATATTGTGCTAACCCATGGTTTATTTAACCCATGATTTGTCGCCCTACCCAGGATATGTCTGGCAAGTGATAGAACAAACCCTGGGTTGTTTTTCCCCCTTTCTTCACTCACTCTCTCCCTGTATCCCAAATGCTTTTGCACTGCTATAATACTGGCATGTAGAATGGCTGAGGTTGTTTTTTTTACCAGTCTAAATAGAACTAACATTGGATACAAGCCTTTTGAAGTGAAATGTTAAGTGCATACTGTATGTGGTGTCATGCCCAGGACCAGGACCCCCGAGAGACTGAAGTCTCCAGTGACAGTGACTCTGGGCAGGCACCAGTACCATTCCCTGTCCTTCTGAACTGGGGTCCACAGCCTCAGACTTAATGTCCTATTCACATGACCCCAGGATGTGCCACTGCCCCCTGACTCTGAGGAGTGGACCTTGAGTTCCTCTAGTCCCCTGACAGGCTCCTCCAACCTTCACTCCCCAGGAGATGTTGTAAACCACCCAGAGAGCTTCGGCTGTGTTGCGGTATATAAATGTAATAAAATAAATAAATAAATAAATAAATAAACAAACATCTGCAGGGAAAGGCCGCTAGCCCTTTGCAGCGCCTGACGGGTTGGGAGCTTCAGAAGGACTCTACTGCCCTGACTATAAAACTCTACCTGTTCCTCCTAGTCACTGTTGGAGCAAATGGTCAGTTCTCTAGCTTTCTGGATTGCTGTCCATGGTCCTGAAACTAATCTTGTCCCAAATGTGAGCCAGCTGCATTTCTCATGTTGTGCCTGCTTGCCTGAGCTATTGCTGAGAGCAGATTTCCTGATAGAGCAGGACATATAGGCTATATGATGTTAGAACTGATTTGTTGATTTGTTTGTTTGTTTGTTTGTTTTTAACATTTTTATACTGCCTAACTTGCTAAAATGTCATCAAGGGGGATAACAATTTAAAAAATAAACCTTAACAGAATTCAAAGAACATTAAAAATAGTAAAACGTTTAAACAACTACATAATTTAAAGGACTAGATAAAACGATGTCGTCACACCCTTATTTAATTTTTAACATGTTTGTACCGTCTAATTTTTTTCAAACAGCCATCAAGGTGGAGAAAAACATTTTAAAAAAAAACAACAACACCCAAACCTTAACATAATAATAAAAAACCCATTAAAAACAGTACAACATTAAAACAATTGCATAATTTAAAAGTCTAGATATTTTAAAACTCTGCCTTCATCCCCTTTCTAAAAGCCAAGAGAGTGGCATCCAATCATAGTTCTTGTGTAAGAGCATTGTATAGTTTGGAGATGACAGATTTGGGGCATGTGTGAAAGCCCTTTCATACATGCCCCAACAAACAGGTTTCTGTGGGTAATAGTGTGCTCAAGATGGCCCCTCCTACAGATATTAATAACTGCACAGGTTCATAATGAGATGTCCACGTAACTATTCCAGGGACAATGCCAGGATTCTAAGTTCATGAAAAATCCTGCTCATGGATTCATCCCTTGAAAAGCTGCCTAGAGAAACAATCCAGATGTAACTTTCCCTACATGCATTTGTTCATGGGAGCATTTTTAAAGTTGCACCTTGATTTCCAAACTTGATATGAAAGTGGTGCTCTCTGAAATTCCTTTGGGATTATGGGCTGAAAAGGACATTTTATGTAAACAGAGCACGACAAATGTAATCTTTATGTCGTCTCTGGGGGTGCAGAATCTGTGTAGAAAGAAATAAAAGATTACCAAGGCAGAGAGGGGGAATAAAACACCTAAATCTGAGCATCCCCCATTGTTCATGAATTTGATCAGGATATCTCTTTGGGAGAAAGAGGGATGATTAATGCTCTGAGGGTAGAGTTGCCTTCACAGAAGGATGCACCAGCTAATAGCTGGATGTTGCATATCCACCCCAAATCTCACAAGCTTCACAATTGAGGATAATATTGGCTAGAGGAACAAAAATCTTCACAAGGAAGAATGAACATTCTCCTCCAGGTCAAAAAAACAAACAAAAAGAAAGCCACTGACATTATAATAAATTGCTTCAAAACAAATAACTAGAGGAATGGCAAGGCATCTTTAAGCATATGAACTACTAGGCTAACTGTATATATGCACATATATATATATATATATATATATATATATATATATATCCAATTCATGTGATTTTCCCCCTCTAAAGGAGGGAATTTGGCAAATTGAGTGTACGTGTCTGCAGATATATGCAGGCAGATTCTGCAAACACCATAGATTAATAGCACATACCTGGAGAAAGGTGCACATGAGATTCCAGTGATGCTCAGTGCATAGAGGATCCCCTGGTCAGTGTGTGAGCTGGCCCTTAGATCTAAAACAAAACCCCAAATGCCTAAGCCATCTCACTTGGCAGCCCACAAGGATCCTTTCAGTATTTATTTATTTATTTTTTAAAAAAATGGGAATAAGCTCTACTTTCAGTGCAGAAACATAATTGAGGCCATTCACTGGTTGCTTTGCCTCTCTTTGAAATGGCTGCTTGCCTCCCGGTTTGCCAAGATGCACTTAGGATTCAACATGGCATTGCGAAGCTTTAATTTCTGGCTCCTAAAATTTCATTTCATTTCAGGAGCTGACTTCCCCAGCTGAATCCTTATCTCGTTTTTCAGAAGGTAGTTCAATTTCCCAGCTAACGTGGAGGCTTCTGAGATGCACTGCATTGCAAAATGCCCTAATTAAAGGCTCTTAGGCTTGATCAGGAACTAGCCAAATGAAATGTGCAGTGTCTAGTGATATTCAGTGAACTAAAATCCAGGGGAAATGACATGCATTTTTCTAGCATGTTTACATTTAAGCAGAGGGGGAGGAAAAGTAATTAAGAATAAATGTATTTAAGGAAAACACTCTGTGTGGTATAACAAACAGCTTTGAAACCCATATTAAAGGTAATTTGCTTAGTTGTAAGAATCAGGGAGAGGAGAGCTCATCAAAATGTGTCTGAGGGCTGTATGCATTCCCAAGGCCTTATGATGTCCTCCAGCTGTACGAACTTGCATTTAGGGGAGACAGTTGAAAGATACAGCCGTATTCTGTCATAAGGAAAATGAAAAAGCTGCCATAAAGAAGCCAGACCAAAAAATGCCCTCACTGAAGTCAAATTTCTCCGGTGAATATATCTTGAAAGCATCCTCATTTTCACAATGGAGCAAACCAATGAAATGTGCACCCCCACTCATCCCCGGAAACTGGCGAGCCACCGCCCCTGCCCACCCAGGGACTTACCAACCCATCCGCTCACACCTGGCAACTGTTTGTCTTCCATGAGAGCCGCCATTTTAAGGAAGATGGAGGCTCTGTAATGTTGAAAACTATGGCAGTCATAAAGGGCCATTTCCAGAAAAGAACTGAAATAAGAGGTAAAAAGCTACTCCCCTCTTCTTGGGGGCACAAGCCCAGCAGAGCATAAGAAAAGATGGTTTATCTCACTCATATTATCCCTCCCTAGATTGCCCTTCCCAGCATGTGTCCCCTTGGCTCCAACACCTCTAGGAATGGGCATAATTCAGTTGCAGCTGAGCAAAAGCACTCCTGGCCCCCATCTATATGACAATGGGATTGCTCCTCATTGAATATAAACCTGAATTTTCATTGATTCGAATCTATGCAAAGAGCGTCACACTGCAGCAGCAACAGCGATTTATCTCCTGATATATTTTTTGTAGTGCAGTTATTCATGCGCACATGCGCACATACAATGCTATGGAGTAGGGATGAGTGAAGCTATAAATGTTATATGCGGAGATTCATAGAAGAGGAAAACAGAAGGCAGAAAGGAACGAGGAAGCAGAGGGATGCTAGAGGGGGACGGAACATATCTCCTCTCGCTGCCCATTCCCCCCTCTTTGTTTTAATTTTAAAGCTCCATCAACATGAAAATCGCGGGAAGGAATGAGGCAGCCAGAGGACGCAATAGGAGGGAAGGAGGGAAATTGGCCAATCACTTTGTCCTGCCCTCAAAGTTACGCCAACATGTCAAAATGCAATTTAACTCCCCCACGGACACATAACTCTAATGCGGTGCAAACTTGGACATTGATCCAAAAGTCGCGGTAAATCGCAAGTACTAATATGCACATTATCACGTTAAAAACCCGGCGCTGTGGCAAATGGGTGGCTGCGTCATGTGTCCTGAAACGTGAATCTGTGCATTTACGTCGGGGTAAAGAAGCCATATAGACAAGCTCCTGGCCACTCACTAACATTGTACTCTTTTCAACACCAGGTTAAAAGCTTTTTATTTGCCCAGACATTTTTTTTTTAAAAAAAAGTAATTTGTATTTTTAGTTGGTTGTAATCATCTCTGTGGTTCTCGGTGTTACAGTGTTGATGTTTAAGCATGATGGTATTTTATTTTTATTGAATGTTTGATATAAAGGACAGAACTGTTACCTCTTCACATGAACGGATTGGTTTCAGGCCACACTGTAAAATGTTTCCATGTTCTTATATAGGATGCCTTTTGAGAGCACCTTAAGAGTTGTCCACATTTCTTTAGAATCTGCTTCTCAAACCTGCCTCTAGAGTAATTAATTCTTTCACTAATATTAACTGTCTGCATGGCTCTTTGTCTGATCTATATTAGAAAATGAATTTGGCTGTTACTTATAAACATCTTACTCAGCTGTTCTAATAATCTAAGAATTCTTTGCTGTAAATAATAATAATAATAATAATAATAATAATAATAATAATAATAATGTGTCTTGATGTCACTGGTTCTGTTAATTCTAATGATTGGTCCTAGGCTGTTCCTCCCCTTCCTTTAGGAATGGTACCTTCCAGCCTCTCCATGTGCATGAAAAGTGACAAGCATGGCTCCCCATATTTCTACTTATTGGGCCACCCTAAAGACACGGTGTGTAAACTCTGCATGTGTATTTATCGTTCTCTAATGTGCTTTCATTTTGCAGAACTGTTTTAACAGAATCTTTGCCATGTTAACTCTTACGTCTTAACTTATCTGGTGCTTATTTAATACTAGAAACTCCTTGAAGCTGAAAATATAATAAATCTAGTACATTTAAAACGCGTATTTTTAAAATAAATCCATCAGCACATATTTTTATTTAATAGATGGGACTTTAATCCTCTTATTTCCACAGCATCCCTGCATTTCAGGCTCTTCCATATATTTCTGTGAAGATGCTAAAGAATATTTGTTATATAAAGGAGCATTGAAATACACACATGCTAATCCTAAAGCTGCAATCGTATGTACAGCTACATGGGAGTAAGCTTCATTGAATCTGTTGGCCATAGTTTAGCAGAGGTGTTGGCAGCATGGTGCCCTTCAGATGTTATGGACTATAAATCCCATCAATCCCAGCAAGTTTGGCCAGTAGTAGGGGGTTATGGGAGTGTAGTCCAAAGCATCTGGAGGGCACCAGGTTGCCTATCCCTGCTTTAGCATTATGTGCATGATCGACAGTGAGCCTGGGGACAACCACTTCTACTTTTCAACTAACCGAAGTGTCTCATGACACCCAAACTGGGGAAGACTCTGGGTAGTTTAAACTACGATTTGCTAACAAGGCAGGATTGATCCTGACTTGTATGAATAAACCATAGTTTCCCCGAGTTTAGATGTTTCGAGGCTCACTAAGGTTCTTGCCCATAGTGCTAAGTACGGTGTCCAAATTGGGCCAAAGACCGTTGAATTGATTTCCAAATAAATATCTCATAAGTTGCTTTACGCAAGCAAGGTTTGGAAGATGTGTTTCGAAGCACCTGGAAATGCATACATTTCAGTTGCCTTGTCCCACCATAAAGTCTCTTAGAAGCAGGGCCGGTGCCAGACTATTTTGCGCCCTAGGCAAGGTGAGCTACTTTCACACACACACACCCCAAAATGCCAACTTTGATTTTTAAGAACATATGTTTCCTGGAAAAAATAAGAAGCACAAAACTTGAAAGTGCTAAATTTATTTTAAAGTGCAAGAAATACGTCATGCCAATTATAGCAAACAAATTGGAAAGGAACGTCTATGGGTCTAAAATGAATTATTTAATAGGAATATCACCTCCAAATCATCCCCCCAACTCACACGCGCACGCACGCACACACAGTCAGCATCACTCACTCTATACAAACACACGCATGAACACATGCATTCACTCATAGACCCCATGCACCCCATTCACCCATACGTTCTCTCTCTCTCTCTTCTGGGCGCGTTCCGGAAGCCTGAATGTGGAGCCTCCCCACCCTCACCCCAGCGTCCCTGGCTTCGCTTCGGCTGGGTGGACACGGGGCGCCATCTCGCCCGCTCAGGCCCAGCTGGATCCTCAGGCCGGCCTGGCTCACAGCAAATGCGCGTGAGTGCTGTGCTGTGCCCGGCGCCCCTCTTAGCTTGGCGCTCTAGGCGGCCGCCTGAGTGGCCTCTATAGTAGCACCAGCCCTGCTTAGAAGGCCTGCAGCCTAATCCTGTGCAGAAATAAATCTTACTGTGTTCATTGGTATTTGTACCCATGTAATGCAGAGACGATTGCAGCCTAACTTAGATTGTTCCAATTGGATCACCTTTGGTCACCTTTTCCTCAATTTTCCTCCTCCCTAAAATGTTTGTGTTACCTTTTCCAGTTTTGCTGATGGTTCAGTGTAGTTCTTCTTGTCTGTGGTCCAAGCCCCATGGTAGATCCAAAGTAAAATATATTGATTTCACATGTGGAATCATATGTATGGGATTTTCACTGGTTTCCTAGTTGCCTTTGCAAAAAGAATGCCATTTAAAATAAATAAAGCGCAATCCATTTTATTAACTTTTACGGTTCAATCAGTTTTTATTACTCAGCAATCACCTTCACGGTATGATTAAAAAAGAAACCCTAGAAACATGCGATGTCAACAATAGAAAATAAAAATGTAGAAAAGCACTTGTGGCTCTCAAGATGTTTTAGCCTACAACTCCCATCAGCCCTCTCCATTGGCTATGCTGGCTAGGGATGGATGGGAGTTATTGGCCAAAATATTTGGAGGTCCACTAGTTGCCCACTGCTGTGCTATAGGTAAGCACTTTTCATTTCATTGGTTTCTATATGACAGAGTTGTGTGTGCTTTAGGCTGCAATCCTATATATACTTACTTGGGAGTAAGTTCTATTGAACCAAGTAAGAATTCTGCCCCATGCATAGGATTGCAGTCTTAACTTTCCTAATGAAAGTCATGTGGGATCCACAAGTGATTAATACTGCTAATGGAGTTTTCCCATTATAAAACAGAAGGCATAAATCGTTCATGAAAAGCAGGGCAACATACAAATTGTAATAGTCCATTGTAGTTAAAAGTACAACGATAATCTGCATATCCTACAGCGCTCTGCTTATTCAGTTCATTTGGACAGGGTGCTGGCAGAATAATACACTAGTGTGCAAGCAAACTCACTTTCATCCTTTAATTAAGAGGTCAAAATAAAACATTTTCTGCTTGGATGGATTTTTGAGCCACAAAGTTTTTCAGAACAGTTTTTTTCCAGTTCTTGAATAGCTGGCACTGATAATTTTCGGATGTGCCTAGCTTAGAATTCACGCGGAAACAGGCATCTCTACCCCATTATTCATTTGCACGCTCATCAGTGCACCCCATAAAGACAGGATGATTTGGGAGATCAACTCACTAGCTGAAGCCAAGCTGTGCAAATTGACTATTAAGTATTGGTATTTTATTTCGAACGTTTTGAAGTTCTGACAATTTAGTCAGCATTTATATCCACGATGTCAGTTCATAATATGAAGACATTGAGATCAGTGCAACTGAAGTTAGCTGCTAAGTGCAAGCGCTTAAATTTAGATGCTTAAATCCCATCAGTTTCAATGGAAGGAAGGAATGGGAAGGAAGGCAACGGCAAACCACCCCGTTATAAGGCCTGCCAAGAAAACATCAGCGAAAGCTGGCGTCCCTCCATTTCAATGGAACATAAACATAATTCACTTTACCTGGATTATGTATAATAGCTTCACATTCACTATACAGAGAATTCCTTTCCCTCCCAATGGAGACTATTCATAACCAATAATGTGAGAAATATTGCTTTATTTTTTTTAAACTATGAACTATTTAAATATAAAACTAAAATGCACAATTAAATTCACAAGTCCCATTGATTTCAATGGCATTCAAGCACAACTATTTTTACTGAATTGTGATGAAAAACTTCACATTCATTACATTAAACATTCCTTTCCAACCCAATTATCTTATATCCACAAATATATATATATATATATATATATATATATATATATATATTCAGCTTGCATTACTAAGGCTGCAAAATAGAAACTATTGAACATTAACAGTGTAATCCTATACATATGTGTTCAGAAGTAAGGCCCATTGAGCTCTGTGGCACTTACTCCCAGGTTAGTGTTTATAGCGTTGCAGCCAAAGGGTAAGCAGGTTTTTGACAACACAGACAACAAATGATAATTTATGGAAAGATACGTTGGACTAAAAGAAATATAGCAACGTAAATGATAAGGAATTCACTAACTGCAAAAGAATGAACACAATATACATCTGATCAAATGTTGGATTGTTGGAGGATATGTTATATAGAGGGTATATTATCTAGAGCGGGAGTAAATGTTTCAGAATGAATGAAAATCTCGATTTGCTTTCATTAACCCCATGCACAATTGATTAAAAGGCCAAATCATTGCACTGTTGATTGCCAAGTGAGCATACTTCCCTAAGGTCAGCAGTTTTCCTTTGTCTACCTGCAAATGTGTGTGTGTGTGTTAGTTAAGTAAAAGAGTTCTATCTCCCATCAGTCCTTTCATTACACAGTGTATGACTGATCTAATATCAGGGCTGGATTAACCATTATGATATGTACGATATACAATGGAGTCACAGAGAACTGAGAACCTTACTATAGTTGACTATATATCAATTCACACTGGAATGTTTTGCAGCCTTCCCCAGCCTGATGTCCTTCAGATGTTATGGACTATAACTCCTATCACCCCAACCATACTTTGTGCTGCGTGGGACTCATGGTAGTTGAGTCCCACACATCCTTAGAACAAAGTCTCTCTGCTATGTCGAATTGTCTAAAGACATGTAGTTTCATCCCTCAACCTAAGCAGGTCGGAACTGGACCAATACCTAGACGGGAGACTTTCAGGGTGGCCCTTGAGTCTTTGGAGAAGGACAGGATACCAACAAATAAATACTCAATAGGTAGCATCCTATTGTACCTTTGCACTTGGGAGATCCATCACTTGCACAACAGGGCCTTCGCGGTTTTAAAAATAACCTGGAATGAGCAAAAACACTCATTTCTGGAACAGGTCAGTTCAATGGAGCTCACAGAAGAGAGCAATGCTGACCTGTCCCAATCCAGAAAGGAGTGTTTCTGCTTGTTTCAGGGTTTTTGGAAGCGCAAAAGCCCTATTGTGCAAGCAGTGGGTCCCGTGAGTACAACATAAGCACAGGTGGAGCGACCCCCATTGAATACTGACCAATATTCTCCCACATAAATGTGGATAAGGTGCATGTAACTATGCAGTACAAATTAAAGCAGTCAGAAACCGAGAAGTGACAGGGCAGCCCATTTTAATTGCCTGCCTGTGTGTTTGTTGTAAAGGCAGCGAGTACTGATGTAACCAAATAATGAGTTGTGGGGAAATGTGTGATATTGCAAGGGGATCGATTTTTCAGACAGGTATGCATTCAGTCAGTTGAAATAAATCACACTGCCAAAAACTCTAAACTATCCTTCCGAGCTTCAAGACGCACTCACAAAATACATTGACATTAATGAAGTGTAATAGCTGGGTACACAAGAAATTCAGAGATTCAGCGTTGAAGTAAGTCTCTGACATTTGTTCCTGTTTGAGGAAGAAAAGGATAATGGTGCAAAACCCCAAATGAATGCTACAGCAAGGGAAATTAAACAAAATCAGATGTAGTTTATTTTCAGAGTCTTTTGATACATATTTGATACATTGAGAAATGGTCGCCGAGGAACTGCTTTTTCTATTCCTTCAATTTACATGTGTTTCAATTTGAACTCACTATCAGGTGTATTGCATTGAGATCATACTAGGTATAAGGGATTTCCTGTTATGTTGGTCTCTGAGCAAGCATCTAAAACACAAGTGATCACTGGGAACTCACTGGCAAGTCTTGAAAAAGGGAGGCGATATAACCAGCAGAAGAAATCCCAAGACTGAGAGTAGAAGTAGTGTTTGAGGAAAGGTGATTAACGGTGCAGAAAGGGGATCTAAAAGAACATGGAGAAAGGGAGCAAACTCCCTATCTGTCATCTCTGCAGGCAAGCAAGTCAATTAGTGGGTTATATCCTGCCCATGAGATATGGTTCACATGTAACAACAACCCAAAGTATGAGTTGAGTATGGGTTGTCATTGAATTGTGGATTGTTGTTGTATCATGGGTTGTCATTACGTGCAAACCCTGCATTATGGTTTAACTAGGAGGTATTAACCATGGACAACCTAGGAAGAGAACCCATGATTTGTTGTCGGGTTGTAAACTCTGGGTTCTTTGTGGTTACCAATCCATATTTAAACCAGAGTGCAAGGTTCACAGATAATGACAACAATAACCCACAATTCAGCAACAACCTATATTCAGCCCATACTCTGGGTTGTTTTTACGTGCGAGCCAGGTCAGTAGGTAAGAACTTGATGACTGCCAGATGTAATGATCTCACGTAGGAGAAGCATAGACTCCTTCCAGTTCAGTTGTTAATCAGAACAGCAGGCTAAGAGGCTGGCTACCCATTACATTCATCACACATATAGCAGCTAGATGTAGGATAGGCTTTGAATGTAGTTAATTCTAAAGTTCTTCTTAGACAGGCAGAGATGGTTGGAGAGGATTGTAGGGAAGCAGGTGCCCCTACTAAGGGGATGACCGTCTCCTAATGGACTGAAAGAAGGACAAACAGAAACAATGGGTATAATCCTACAGGATACCTGCCCAGAGCATCCAACGCCTTGAAGGACTCATGCTGGCAAGGCAGGAGGAGTGACAGAGGCTATTTTTGCCTCTCCTTCCTTCAAAATTGGTTTTTAAATTAGATGGGCCTCTAAGCCCATCTATTCATCCCTGCCTGCTAGGGCCGGGAACAGGAGCTGAAAGGCTGTTGAATCTAGTGGATCCATGTCCTTTCCCCTCCCTGCCCATCAGCCCCCATACCTCCCTCTTCTTCCCCTCACTGAAGAGAGGAAGCTGGGAAGGACGTGGGGGAAGATCCACAGTCAGATCTCTCCCTCTGAGGTGGTAGCTCTGCCTTCAACCTCAGATGGGAAGGTCTGCAGCATCTTACGGTCCCTCAGATACTGTATATTATTTTATTTACTTGACTTTTTCCCCACCTCTCTACCAAAAACAATGTGGCTCAAGTTGGTTTACAAGCCACAGCATCATTCTCTTAAGGAACGATATGTTAAGTAGAAATAAACATCAGATTGAGATGTGCTTGTTACTGTGCTGGTTACTTCTGAAGACCCAGAAATGGTGTGATATGTTGAGCATGTTCCAGACATCACTTTCTCTTGTTAGGACTTCCATTTTGTCACTTTGATACTGTATCGAAATTGTGAATACGTAAATTAAGGGTTTTCTTGAGGAGAAGGTACAGTGTCCTTCAGAAGCTGAGCTCAAGTTGAGATTTGTGGTGAAACCAATATTTTATGGCGTATCCAGATGTCCATGAAAGGTCTGTGCAAAGGTAACCGTTGCCATTGTAAGTTGGAACTTGACTTTATGTAGGTAACACAATCAATGGTGTGAGATTGGATTTCGTTTCTTGGAAATAGCCTCTTCCTTCCCAATGCACCATCTCACTGGGTGCTATGAAAAGAAAACATGAATATTGTCATTATCTTGTGTGACAACCTTGACTGAGCTAAGAATGTTCATTCATATTAATGCTTCATTCCCAAAAGCCATATTCCCATTTCTACCGATAGCAATTAAAAAACAACCACCATGGTGTGGAAAAGAAGAGATTAATTAAATGGGTCAAAATAGTAGTTAATGACATTGTTCTGCGGTCCTGAATTAAAATATGATATCCAAAAGGTTCTAGCAGTCTTCTGCCTTTGGATGAACAACTATTCAAGAAGAAAATACAGAATTCAATAAATAGATGGTAGCTAGCAGGAGAAAAAACATACTTGGCCTGTAAAATATTAATGGTATGTATAAGTATTTGCAGCGGTCTTTCGCTATATCTACTACCGTATTTCTTTGATTGTAAGACGCCATCGATTGTAAGATGCACACTAATTTCAGTACCACCAACAGAAAAAAAAACCTAAGACACACCCGCAATTCTAAGCCGCACCCCATTTTTATGCTCTTCATGGTTTTAATTTTTGTGAACCGCCCAGAGAGCTTCGGTTATTGGGCGGTATATAAATGAAATAAATAAATAAATAGAAGGTCCTTTGCAAAGCTCTCCCGTGTGAGTATCTGTGGGCCAGGTCTGGGGAAGAGATCAGATGGAAATGTTAAGGCAAGGCTCTGGGTTTCAAGGGAATGGCCTACCATATTGCCATGGGTCCAAGACAGCATCACTGAATAGAAATTACAGAATAGAGGAGGGTTATACAAGAGACCCATGTGGACCCTCCATGCTGTGGCCTAGACTATGTATCAATTATTTGTATAAATCTCAAAAGCAGAATAATCTAAACTTATTTCCATGAATTGCTGACTTAATTTATTGTCCCACAAACCTTTGCACAGTATTGCTATACCTGCTCATTATTGCACATTAATGCTATACCTGCTCATAAAAACACGTTGGCTCGGGTAATTTTTGGAAAGAGGCTATGCTATAACAAAAGCATTTGTGACAGAACAAATAGATAGAAACTCAAAACTGAAAGTATTCGATGTGGCATACCAGTACGAAAGAGAAGGAAATATGAAGAGCTATCTGAGCAGAAAAAATAGGTTGAGGAAGAACGACAGGCCTTCAAGCCAAGATTGTTAAAATCGTTGACAGGAAATTATAGAATAAGAGAGACTGGTAAAGAGAGAGAGACAGAGAAGAGCATTCTAGGAGGAATAGTAAAGTTAAAACACCAGTAAAAACAGAACAAAGTTATTTTAGATAGGGTGACCATATGGAAAGGAGGGCAGGGCTCCTGTATCTTTAACAGTTGCATAGAAAAGGGAATTTCAGCAGGTGTCATGTATATATGGAGAACCTGGTGAAATTCCCTCCTCATCACAACAGTTAGAGCTGCAGGAACTATACTAGAGTGACCAGATTTAAAAGAGGGCAGGGCACAGTAGCTTTAACTGTTGTGATGGAGAGGAAATTTCACCAGGTTCTCCATATACACAAATGACCTCTGCTGAAATTTCCTTTTCAATGCAACTATTAAAGATACAGAAGCCCTGTCCTCCTTTTCATATGGTCACCCTATTTTAGATATATTAACTTTAATAAAATGAAAAGAACTACGGAGAATATCTCAGTTTAATAAACCAAGATATGAACAAGACATTTGACCCTGCATGCAGACCTTTAGCATTTCCATAACGTGAGCAGACAAAACGAACTGGCAATCTTCCATTAGTTGCAGTTTCCTGTTTCATCAGAACCAGGAAATTTTAGTGAACAGCTTTGGAACAAGCCAGGATATTAAGCCAGTTTCAAACCCTAGCTTAATATCCTGGCTTGTTCCAAAGCTATTCAAGCATAATTTCCCAGTTCAGATGAAACAGAAAACTGGAAGGCTTCCTGGTTAGAGTTTGCCTGCTTGCATCAAAGGACTCAATCACTTCTCAGCTCCTCGTGCATAGATGTGATTGTCCAAACACATATATATCTAATTTTTGTTTTTATCAATTAATTTATAGGTTTCCTTTAGCTGATTATGCCAGCAATGTTTAAAAATCAGTGTTCTCAAAATGGCAGCTGCTTATTGGCTGTGTTGATAATTATGATTAAACATTAAATGTAATAACTTTTGCTGAAACCAATGAGCTTAAGAGTGCTTAACTCTGCAGGAATGTGGCTAATAAATTGTGCAAGATCTAACTCCTAAATTATTCAGTGTCTATAATACAAAGTTCATTTATTAATTTATTCATGTTACTTATATTATTAAGTTATTTATGAACACCTCTTCTGACTGAATATAACTTAATTATATTAATAAAAACTAATCTAAAACTCATTATAATTTCTAACTATGCAGCAACTTGTGATAGAGGTTTTGCAGCTTTCCTTCTGGACTCCATAAGATATATTCTGGCAGGATTTCTTCATCCCTAGGCAGACCTCAAGTGAAGAAGAAAAAGACATTATTAATATGGAAGTTGCTTTTTTAATTACTTTGAACATGACAGTGCATTAATTCAAGAAATTGGGGTGACAAAGCTCAAAATTAGTGATTTAATGGAGGAATAGCGTTCTTGCAAGGATGCTCAATGTGAAGAAACAAGCAGACCTGACTTGGGTATCATGTACACACTCACACAAAAAGTAGGAATTGGCCCTCAAGTTAAATAGCATCGTGAAGGACTTTTCACCGTAACCTATTTATTTATTCATTTAAAACATTTCTTGGCCGCCTTCCAGGGCAGAAGCCCTCGCAAGGCGGCTTACAACTATAAAATACATAAAAATAGTTAAAATATTAAAAGCAATAAAAACATAAACACAATCAAATAGCAATGAAAAACAATAAAGACCAACAATAAAGTCAGCAATAATGATAACAATAGCAGAAGCAACAGTACTCATATTATAAGAAGGCCATGGTAAAATAATATGTTTTGAAGGCCGCCTTAAAAGCCTGCTATGACGGAACATAGCAGACCTCGGATGGAAGCTTGTTCCGAAGGTGTGTGGGGCCTCTGCGGAGAAAGCCCTTTCACGAGTGGCTACATAAACACAGCTGTGTAAGCTACCTGCATGCTGTGAAGGCTCATGAAGCAGTCACCTAAGCAGGACAGTACTGGTCAGTACACGGATGGGAGGTTGCCTGGGTACATGATGTAAATCACTTCCATCATGGAAAGAAGTGGAATATAGCCCGAAGTTGCGGTGAATGAGAGGATAGGCGAAGGAGGCAGCGTCGAGGAAGGAGTCCTTCGAGCGATGAGGTGACCTCGTGAGCCGCAGAAGCAAGAGGGCTTGGAGGGGTCAGACACCTACATTTAAAAGGCTGAAACCCCTCCCAGCCCAGTGGCGGGAAATCCTGCCAATGCAGGATAGCCACGTCTCATCCATGCTCCGCCCCCAAAGCCCTCCCCATGCCCGGGCATGGCAGAATGTGCCTTGCTGTGAAATGATAGTAAAATGGGAGCACAGCAGACATACAGAAACCTTTAATTACTTCTCAATGACATTTCATTTATATCTCTGAATCTTTATAACAACTCACACCAATAGTATCTAAAAACTTTGCTCTACATCCATTAGCTTTTACTGCAAATTGTGCAACCCTTTGTATCACGTATGGGTCGATTGAATGTAATAAATAACTCAGTTTTTCCTTAGCACCCCTGTATTTCACTTCCTTTGAAAAAGGCTCCAAATAACTTTTTCTTATATCTGTATATAAGGGGCAGTCAAATACATAATGTGCTACGTCCTCCGGAACTGGCTGTCCACAAACACACCACCTGTCTTCTACTGGAGGGCTGCTGAAGAGAAGGTGTGCTGAGTTGAGCCTGAGCGTGTTTATTTGCCCCACCCATTCCTGCAGGTACTAAAGGCTCCTGGAGGCAGGAGCCTGTGGCGAGAGACAAAGGGCTCTTGGCCTGAGGCTCTCGGCCATGGGCACGAAGCCACTTACGAAGAACTGCCACCTGGAAATAAAGAACTGGATGGGAGTCCAAACCGAAAAAGTAGTCATTGATTTGGGCCACAGCTAGACCTAAGGTTTATCCTGGAATCATCCAGGGTTCGCCCCTGCCTGAGCACTGGATCCCCTGTGTGTCACCTAGATGAACAGGTTTGACCCCTGGATGTTCCAGGGATAAACCTTAGGTCTAGCTATGGCCTCTGTATACTTGTTGAGTGAGTTGCCTGTTTGCAAAGGTGGACATAAGGTACCCGTACTTGCAAACAGTAAATATACCCTGGCAGGAATACTTTTTTCAAGGGCTACAAAACCCTTTGGTAGGAGATTGTTGTGTTTTAAGTTCAATTAAACATACATATATGTCGTTTTATTAAGTAGCATGTTATGATGTGCTGCTCGGTGGTGAACTGACATCCTTACAAAGTGTTGCGATATGAAGTGATACAAAAGTTCTGTCTCTGCAAGATACACTTTGATGCTTCAGTTTTCAAGTGCTGGAAAATGCATGCGCATCCTATGTTTCGGAAACCTGTCTTGCTTAGCTCCCAATTCACAGCATCTTGGATTTATCCTCTTCGCTTCCTACAGGAAGAGTGTTACTGCTTTGGAGTAAGCTGCCATCTGCCTTATCATGAACTGCTATAGGATTGGGCGTGATGATATAATAGTAAGCAGCAGCATACTGTATATTATAATAATCTATTCTATTTTATATATCCCTTATACATTGCTCTTCTCTGAAATGTTGCTGTAGCTTTACTAGGATTAGCTCTTTGCTCCTCAAAAGCAGCAACTACCTCTGTAGCTTGTTATTAAAGAAAAGTCAAAGTTCAAATTGGTTTTGCCATGAAACACAAGGGTTCTCATTAACTCTGCTGCAGAAGGATAAATGATCCTGGAATTAGAGGGGGTGTTGAAAATTCATAATGCATTTTGGCAATTTGGTTATAATTTATAAATTAGAAAATAATGTGGATCACTACAATCAGATTGAGAGCAGAAGTCCAATAATAGGCTCTGCATACGAATGATTTCTATCAAATGAGATCCATACTAATTCTGCAATGATTTTCTTCCTTATCTATCATTATCATGCTTCCCCACCCACCCTGTAAAATAAATGTGCAATAAAAATGAATGTAGAAAACAATTCTCACCACATTTTAGAATATTCTTATTCCATTATGACCATTTAAATTGAACATAATGCATGCCCCTTAATACATTGATATTCATTTCATTGTCCTGGTCAGCCCATATGAATTGTTCACCCTCCCTCGCTGAGAGGTGATTTTATAGAACATTTGTCTTCATTCCTTGTTAAGCTGTCCTCTTGCTTCGGATGCTCTGTTCCCAATTTATAGGAAGTGTCAGTGATTTTCAAGAGGTTCCGTTGTTTGAGTTCTCGTCTCTAAAAGCAGGTAGAGAAAAAAGGGAATCAGTGGTCTATTTTAAGTTTAAAGACAGCCCAAGGAGTGTAGAGCAATCTCTTTCCAAAGCCTCTCAAATCTCTGTTATGGCTTCTCTCTCTCTCTCTCTCTCTCTCTCGCTCTCTCTCTCGCTCTCGCTCTCGCTCTCTCTTTCTCAAACTGGAAGGGAAAATGTAGTAGAAAAAGACTTCAAAAAGATTTGTCCTTTGGTATCGAGTAGTACTGATTCTCTTACTGATGGAATCCCAAACCAAGCTATTCTCCACACACACACATCCCCATTGGAAAATAACATCTTTAATCTGAGCTCAATTTGGACCCCATTGCATTCCTGCTTCCGGATGACATCACTGGAAATGCACTGGGGTCTGAATTCCTCTCTCCCTCCTGTTCCTGACTGTGGCTGTGGATGCTTTGGTTATAGTATCAATTGCAGCAGCATTGAGATCTTCTTTTCTCCTCTCTCTCCTTTCCCTTGTGCCTCCCTGCTATGGTAGCTTATGAAGCACCAGCAAAGGTAATGGAAGACAGAGATAAACAAAGACCTCCCTTCTCTGCCATCACCACTGCAACAGCTTCCAGTGGAGTAAGTTGGTCAGGGAGAGGCTGGTGAGTGAGTGGTTGAAAGGGGAAGGGTTCTTTTCCAGCTGAGATTACAATTTGAGGCAATGAAGAAACACTCAAGAGGGGATGACCTGGGCTAGAATGCAGGAGCGCTTTACAAACATGCTAAATCCATATTCCAACATCTCTGTTAGGGATCCGATCTGGAGAGAGTTAGAGGAATCTGAGCTCAGCCTCTGGTAGAAAGAAAGAAAACAGCTACAGTACGTTTCCTGCGGTCCCTGCTATTTTAATGTCAATGTAACCTCTGCAAGAAGGGATCTCAGTGTAGAGCTACTCTCTTTTCTGTAGAGGCAGAGACAGAGGAGGACATTGAGCTCCATGCGACGAGTGTTTTATTGCACGCTCGTTACTGGGCACTCACGGATTTTTTTCCGCAGGTCCCTCACATGACGTCGTCTGCTTCTCACGTACCTTCTGCCCGATCTGGCCTTCCTTACGCCCCAAGAAAACCCAGAAAAAGTCTGGTTGCTGCTCTCTCCTGCTATGTGTGGGAGAAGCAGCGTGATTACACTGCCCGACTGAATGGACCTCGTGCTCCTTGTTTACTTCCTGTTTTCAAACAGGAAGTAACTGAGCGACGAAACCAGAAGTGGAGAAGCCACGGTAGCCAGCGTTTTTCCCCAGGTGTGATGGAGCTTTATGTGCTGCTGAATCTCAAGCAAAGAGACAAGAAGAGAGAAGTTGAAAGATGTAATCTCCTAAATCAAGATAGAAGAATTAGGGGATTGTCTTTTTACTTATTATAATTTGTAACATTTATATACCGCTGAATATAATAGAATCCCTCAGCAGTTCACGACATTAAACATTTTAACCATAAAAAGTGGTATATACATTTTAACAACAAAAACAACAACTGAACAAATTCTAAGTGTTTTGGTTGTCAAAACAAGATAAGCTGGAGAAAGTTTGATTGATATACTTTTTACAGGTTTTTTTTAAATGCACCAACATCAGGAGCTGTGACAGCTGGAAAATGCAGGATTCATGGGTCTCACATTAACAGAAAGATCTGATTAAGCAAAAGCTGCAGGAAGCTGAAGTTGTGACAATCATGAGCACGCTGAGATTTCATGGCAAAGGGCTAAAAATTCATTTGTGGTGTGACACCACTCTGGCAGTCTCAGACCTTAGCTAGACCTAAGGTTTATCCCGGGGTCATCCCCGATATCCTGTGTGTCATTTACATGAACAGGGATAACCCCGGGACAATCCTGGGATAAACCTTAGGTCTAGCTAAGGCCTAAGAAATGATCACGGTCTTTATTAGCTGCATCTGCAGTAGAAAATAACATTTGCTACCTTGTATCAAACTCTTGTTTCAGAAAAGGAATATATAAAATAGCATATTTTGACTCCTACGAAGATGGTTGTTTTGATTTTTCAGCAAGATTTCAGTTAAGGCAGAACAACAATACGTTGACATTTGATGACATGCTTACAGCCTGATGTACAGCTGGTGTGAGATAGTGGCTCAGAGACTACTACTATAAATCAAGACCTCCCCAAATTAAATGTCTTCTCAGCATGTACTCAATGGTTGATCTTAAGCAAGTAATTCTTGGTTTCACCTCCCATCTGCAATATCAGTATAATAATTCTGATCTACTTTAGGAGCTGTTGTAAAGATTATTCATTTATTCATTCATTCATCCTACTTCTTGGCAGAGGAAATATTTAGGATTTCATGCTTGAGGGAAGGAGGGGGAAGGAGGCTAAATTTTTGTCTTCCATGCTTTGGTCCATAGTACAATGGATGCATAAACACATGAAAATGTTTTGCTGGAACCTCTCACCCATGTATCCTCCTTCAGAGAGCTCCATCACACCTAGGAAGAAACCCTGGCTACCGTTGCTTCTCCATCGTCGCTTAGTTACTTCCTGTTTAAAAACAGGAAGTAAACAAAGATCACAAGGCCCATTCAGTCGGGCGTTGTAATCACGCTGCTTCTCCCACACACAGCAGGAGAGAGCAGCAACTTCGGTTTAAAAAATATTTCATAGTTTTTCTGGTTTTTCTTGTAGCGCAAGGAAGGCCAGAAGGGGCGGAAGGCGTGTGGGAGGCAGACAACGTCATGTGAGGGATCTCCGAGGAATCCGTGAGAGCCCAGTAATGAGTGTGCAACAAAACGCTCATCAGATGGAGCTCAGAGTGTTCCTATAAAATGAATGCTGGATTTTTGGATAGGTTTCGCTCATTGGTTTGCCCAGCATAGACGATCAAAGGTTTTCATTCTCATACATGTGTACTTGAAAAGCAGTGAGGTTGTGCAACTCAGATGGTGTGTACCTACTCTGTGAAATTTTGATTCACATCCCCAATTAGCCTGTAGTCCCTGTCTTTTTAGCCCAAGCTATCTCGGCGGGTGGTGTGAAACAGCCATGCCACTCTGACATTGCAATCTAGTCAGAAGCAAGTCTCATTGCACTCAGTGGGGCTTACTCATGGGTAAATGGGTAGAGGATTGTAGCCTTGAGCTCCTCAGAGCATGGGCAGTGTACAAAGGTAATGAATTAACAGATGGGAATCCTTCCAAGAGCCAAGCTATGGATGCAAAATTGTTTTTAACAACCATTTCACATTTTTTTGTGCTTCTAGACAGGAATGCTTGGACATTCCTTTGAGATTCAATGAGATTACAGGGAGAAAGGAAAAGATGATATGGATGCATACTAGCAAAGTTTTTCATTTATGTCTGTGCAAAGGCTTAAAAAAGAAGACAAATATATGCTTCAGAAATGCTAACAATTGTCTCTGGAATTTTTCTGTAAGCACAGAAAAAGCAAAACCGTTAATCTGATCTCTGTAAAGCATAAAATTGTGCATTTTTCATGTTTAGATATGTTATGAAAAGCAATCATCTTAGTGATAGTTGAACAAATCCAAATGAACCATTATGGTTTGAACAGAGCTCTTTAAAGGTTTTCCTTCTGAGCAGCAAATCACTTGATCTTAACATCTGATGATACACCCTAGACATTTTCGATATTTCCCCAAATATGGTTAGCAGCAACAGCAAAAACAAAGAGAATAATCATATTTGCTGGACATCTTCAGCTGAAGAAAGAGAGGAGCTAGCAGTGGGCAGGTACACAGCCAGGCAAATCAAATTGAGACTATACTTGGACTATAACTCCCATCAGCCCCAGCCAGCATGTCCAATGCTCAGGAATGAGTTGTCCAAAACATCTGGAGGGCACCAGGTTGGAGAAGGCTGATCTGAGCAGTGCAAGTGCATTCGCTCACATTTATCGCTTGCTATACTCACCTGCACCCTCCCTCTGTCTTCCTGTCATTGTCAAAGTTTAGATTTTAATCTTTCTGGAGCAAGGCCTATCTTGTTGTGAAAGATAATTTGAAGAGGCAGGGATTACAATCTGTTAGATACACCGAACATGAATATACTCTGTGTAATTAGCCTTGAATGTGCCAGATCATTTTTTGAATGTGGATAATGATTTGATGCAGACGTGGCCCTGTAAGTATTGATTAGACCAACAACTTTCCCCCACCCGAACTTCCTTCTTCAGTAATGATTTGGGGAGCTGTTTCTTAACAGCCTTTATAAAGATGGGTGTTTTAAAGCTGAGCTGTGCTGAATTTGCACACAAACTTTTATGGGGTGCTTTTGAGGGCTGTGAAAAGCGCTTTCCAAATGTCCTCCTTCATGCTATTTGTTTTGTGGGGGGGTTGCAACTATTGTTCCCCTGATCTGCTATATTTCTGACTTTAACAGGGTTTATTCATTCTCCTTCACAGCCAGTCAGGGATCACATAGTAAACCTGATGACATTACCAAGCTATTCAGATTTGCCTGTGTGATAACATTCCTCGAGGCTGAATGAAACTGCGTTGTCCTCACTCAGAAACTTTGGATCTAGATGTACTTGTGCTTGTTTGCTTATTGGAAAAGGTGCATTTAAGCACACAACCAATTTGGTACATTCTGATGATCATCCAGATGTGCACTCTAGTAGACCAGGGTGGGAACCTGTGACCCTCTGGATGCTGTTAAACTACAATGATTTGGGAGGGGGAGTTTGCACGAACTGCCCCCAAAATGAAACATTGCATTTAAAAACGCTGGCTTACAATGTGGATACTGAACGACATAAATACACACATAATCAACACAAGTTGCACTCTCCAAGTGATTCACACCAGGGGAGGGGGGCGGGGTTCATGCATAGAAGTGCTTTCCTTGTGTGGAATGGGTAACATCTGAAACAACCCAAAACTGCAACAGAAAACATAGATAAATCACTACCAGTTGTGAAGGCCAGTAAGCTGTGGTTATTTTCAGAGAGTTGGTACTTTGTTTAGTATAGCATGGATGGAGTGCCAGTATGAATTTGACTCTGTTGAGTTGAGTGCATAACATAATGGTTAATCCAGCATATTTTCACGAGCCCTTCCATTTGTAGCAAAGTTAAGCCTGTATGTAAAGGTCAAACTACATGTGACATAGGAATTCCTATGTCTCTTCCCACAAAAAAGGAGTTGTGGGGACAGTATGGATTGGAACGGTGGCACAAGAAAATGAAGCCCCTGTGCCCCCGCCTTTTGAAGTGGCTACACGGCAGCAAAGGATTAGATCTGTCTCCCTCTGCCCCATCGTCACTATCCAGGTCAGCCTCCACCCCTCATGACATGTAATTTGATCCTCAGAACCTGACAGAGTTGCTTACAATGTTGCAAAGTCAAGAATTACTACTCAAACAACATTTCCATTCACATTATTTGTCTGATTTCTCTGTCCCCTCCCTGTCCCCTCAGACTTAAACTGGGACGGGGGAATGTGTCCAGAGTTTAGTTTCAATTTAACAACTAGGAGTTGTACTGGATAGTGTGAAAAAGACCTTTGGAAATAACTGTGCTTCTTTTTGTCACAACAGACGAACCAAACTCCTGGAGTTCTCCCGCTGCCACCTCCCCAGGTCTGCCGGAAGTAACTATTTCCCTTGATGACATTGTCTCACCATTATCTTCATCACATCTAGCCCAGCCCTCTGACCCTTCCCACCAGATAAACCCAGAACCAACATGGGATATCAAGAGGGAACATGATGTAAGAAAACCAAAGGAGCTTTCAGCAAACGGCCACAAAAAGAAAAGGTTAGGTGAGCAAAGAGAAAGGTCTGCAAGTCCGAAAAAGGTAGACAGGTCGAAGCACGAAGAGGCTTCCCGGAAAGGAAGCTCAGACGGAAAGAGTAAGGCTGGTGAAAGCGGCCGGCCAGCATCAGAATGTAAGGCAGCCGGACTAAGCACAATGGCCGAGGCTGGAGTGCGAGATCACGGGAGCGCCGGAAACCATGATGATTCGGCTGGGAGGGCCAAGTGGCTGGAAAGCAAAAGAGGTGGATCACTCGGAGCGAAAGATCTCAATGCCGCAGGTGTCACAGAGAAGAAACCGGCTGCAGCTTCCGAACACGTCAAGCTGGATTCCATTGGTGCTACAAAGGCGTACAGTAGCAATAGCTGCAGCTCTCACGGAAGTGACCTGGATCACAACCCGAAGGAATCTGACCGTAAGCCCAGCGAGTTCCCACGGAAGGGACATCTCCACTCCATTCACACACGCAGCACCAACCCTACAGCTCGGAAGGCAACTGTCTCACCGGGACCGTGGAAGATCCCTGGTTCTGATAAGCTATCTGGTGTACTAAAATCAGGCACTTCTGCCATGAGCAGATAAATCAGCGACTCTTGCCTTCTAACTGTTTCACAGTGATGCAGAACCTCCTCCTTCGCGTCTGTCTCACATTGATTTACTTTAATTTATTTTAACGATCACACACACACATGCTCAAAACATTGAGAAATGGAAACAATCATGTGTAATTCCATGACAACGTGCATAGCGTCTTAATAAGTTGAAGCAACATGTAGTCACACAGTATTTAAATGTGACCCTGAAGTCCCTAGAATTCATTTCAGAGACTTTGGCAGCTATGGAAGAAACCAAAATAATATGAAGGACAGTCGACCACAAGGACAGTGCAGTGTAGCTTTAGTATGTTGTTTTCCACTGCATGAAGGACTCGGGATTTTCATTCAAACTTTATATCAAGAAACTGGAAGAAGTTAGAGCAATCACAAACTGGAACATCGCCTTAAATAAAACTGCACGGAGCAAGCTAAAAGTGGAAATAGAATCTTTTATCTGCGTTAAATGTTGTAAATAAATTGTTCTCGACATATCCAGACAGGGGGTTAAAGCATTTGAAATTGTACATCCATGACCTGTCTCCACTGTTAACCCTTTGGAATAGACCACCCAAAACCAGTAGCATAATTCATTATGCAAGGTGAGGAACCCCTAGTGCGATTAGCTGGTGCGATACCATGTCTACTGCCATTTTTGTGAACAAACCATATTCCTGTACGTTGGGGGGGAAAGAGTTAAGGTGGGAATTGTATTTGCTAATCTAGCCTCGAAAGCAATTTACCACAGGTTATTACCCCCACACACACTCTTACACACGTACACACACACTTACACACATGCACACACACACTGGGATTACCAGGTACCACACAAAACTCAACAAGGAGAACTATAACCTGCAGTTCCCAGACCACTATAATGAGAGGGTGATTCTTGACAGATTAAAAGCTGCAGTTTCCTTTCATAACGGCCTCTGCCTCCTGCAGGAATTCATAAGTGTCTCAATACTTGTTCGACTTCCTTTTAATAATATTCCTTTTAACCTTGAGTTCCTCTAAGAATTTGAAGAAGAGGTCCCCCCAAAAATAAAATAAAGTCACATATCCATTCAGGCATCCAGCTCTTTTCTTCCTTCCATGTTCTTCTTTGTCTTTCTTGCTTTTCACTTCCAAATCTTAAGTGCCATGAGAACATTTCGTTCCACACCGATGAGGTACAACTTCTCCAATGAGCTCCATCAGTCGGCTCTTTTTACCTGAGAGGTTTGCTAATTTTTTTCCAGCAACAGCAATACAAACAAGAGCGGCAGCAGCAGCAGCAGCACTCAGTAATAATGTGTGTTTTTTTAATAATAAAAAAATCACGACGTTGATTACACTTGGGAATATGTGTCTTTGGCAAACCCTCATGTGACCTGGAAATATACACTGCTCTCAATGACTGAGCGATATCCAGTTGCTGTTTAAGGTCAGTGGAAGTTTTGATTTGGAGAAGGGTGTGAGGAGGTGATGGGATGTTAGCCATTAAGATTACATTTGGTGCGAGAGACTGGCCTCTTGCTAGCTCTCTCAGGCCATTTATCAGCAAGAGCTGCTCAAGTTTCATTTTTTTTTCCTTCAGGAGAGATAGAAACATCTTTCTACAGAAATAGTTGGAAAAGAGGAAAGAAAGGATCTTGCACCTTTGAAACAAGATGCTTATTTAAGAACTAGTCCCATTATAATTTTTTAAGAAAGCACAAAGATATGTAGCTGTTTACAAAATATATATATAGTTTTTAATTAAGAAATTAGAGATATATCTTTATCCCCGACCTAGATGTTTGGCATAATTTGCTGTTAATTTATTAAATCTGGATTTTGGACAGTACTTCCCTAGTCTAAATGGAAATGCATGTCCAACGATATTATTTCCTACACGTAATGAACAGAAACAAACAGCACTGGGGAGGGGGAAAAAACACCAATTGAGATTATGCTTGCATAAGCTCTGATTTGCACAGTGCCCGGCGACTCATTGTGCAGTAATTGCTTTATGCAGCTGTAATTGATAACCTGTGAAGACAGCACATCATCTAAACCCCATTCCAAATAATATTTCTGTGTAGTGTTAGCTGTGAATTTACCTTGTACAGCTCTATCGCTATAAATATAATTCCATGTATTAATAGTCACAGAAAGGCTGTAAGTGAGCAACTATTTTTATGAAACGCACCACTATGGATAAATTAACTTTTACAGAAATCTTGTTTACTGTATGATATTCTAAACCACTCAAATAAAATATATATCCAAGAATCTTTTTCCCAATTGTTTAGACTGTGTAATTAATTACAGGGGGAGGAAATATACTAAGAAAATATGGATTGCATATACATTGGGGAAAACTCACATGACAAAATTTCATTACAGAATGAGTGCTATTTTTCCCCTCGATCTGACAGCCAACCTACGTGTAAGGATGTAAGAAGAGTTCTCCTATATCAGGTCAAAGGCCTGATTAGTCCATCATTTTGTTCACACGGTGGCCAACCAGTTGCCTGGAGGAAATCCCCAAGTGCAGCTTGAGTGCAATAGCACCTTTCTGCCCATGTTCCCCAGCAAAAAGCATATGGTCTCTGATTGTGAAGATAGCATATAGCCGTCAGGACTAGTATCCATTGATAGCCTTATTCTCCATGAAATTGTCCAATCCCCTTTTACAGCCATCCACGTTGGCAGAGCTCACGACATCTTGTGGTAGTGAATGCCATAGTTTAGCTATACGGTATATGAAGAGGTCCATCCTTTTGTCTGTCCTGAACCTCGCATCTATTCAGGTTCAATGGATGACCTAGGTTCTAGTATTATGAGGGAAGAAGCCTCCCTACCCACTTTCTCCACACCGTGCATAATTTTATACATTTCTATCATGTTTCCCTTTACTCACCCTTTTTCTTCAGCCCCAAGCCTTGTAACCTTTCCTCATAGGTGACTTATTCCACCCCACCCCTCTTGATCATTTGGGCTTCCTTTATCTGCACCATTTCTACAATATACTTGTTGAGGTGTAGTGACCAGGACTGTACACAGCATTCCAAGGGTGGTCGCACCAGAGCTTCAGCTATGGGACGGTATATAAATGTAATAAAGATGATGATGATGATGATGATGATGATGATGATGATGATGATGCAGCCTTCCCCAACCTGCTTTGGATGCCAGATGCCAGAATCCCTCAGCTGGCATAAAGGCATTATGATACTGGCAGTTTTATTTTTATTTTATTTTTATTTCTTTCCTGATGATCCCCAAGACATCACTTTGGGAGTATGTGAACCTTTTTTAACACTGTAAAAAGCAGTCACTGCCCCCCCCCCAAAAAAAACAGGATTGGAACCAGCACATGGGGAGGAGGTTTTGACCATTTCCTGCCGTCGCATGGTCCTAACAGAAGTCCCCTCACCCACCCAAAGTGCCATTCATCACAGGAGGGATGATCCTACTCATTCACACAATCTGCATGTGTAACAAAAAGATTAAAGACTGGAAGCTGATACTCAGTACCTTAATTTATTGTATTAGGATTCCATGTCAAATGCCGCAAAGGTCTCTGATAAGCCTACCAAGATACACGTCTCTTATTCTGCCCCACCCCACATTATTTTCACCAATATTTCTGCTTAAAATGATAATTGTTATTTTGACATTTGCATCTATGCATCTACATTAGCACATGCAAATTTATGCAAATTAGGGGCCTCTATTGTCATTTTGGCAAGGTGTAAGTGGCCACCCCTGGGCAGGAGGAGATACAGCACAGGTCCTTCCACATGGCCCAGAGCTTCCTATGTCACCCTAGCAGTGCAGCAGCAACACCCACACCATGGGAAGGGTTGAGAACTGCCCCCATGGCTTCATCTTCTTTCACCATGAAGAACAGTACTATTTTTTTCACCTAGTGGTCATCCCACTTGTGGTGAAAGGATACCAAATCCAGGTGGGTGGGTGTGCTGTGATGCAGGGTGAATGAAGGAGCCCATTTTCCAAATGGGAACTACACCAGTGGACGTTCAACTGAGCAGTGAGAAAACTACTCCCCATCAGAAATCTGTGAAAGCTGGCTCAATTGACTCCCTGGGTGGTTAAATACTTATTGTAGTGAATTACTCTTGCATCCACCCACAGACTAGTTTCCAAAGGGACATGAATTTGCTCAGTGGATTTCCCACAAATCCACAATGGTAATAATACAATACAATCTTAAAGTTCACCTCTGCAACAGCCACATGTGAGTTGGGACCATCTTTGCTGGATGGAGCTTGCCAGCTATGTATAGCAGGATTGATAAACCTTGTTTTTATTGTCTGCACAGATGCAGAAAACTTCTGACAAGCCGCAATACACAGCCACAATACACGAGGCCTGCAGAGTCGCAGATTAGGCAAGTCCTGCTCTGTGTGGAACTGAATCATGGGCAGCGGTCAACAATTTTGTATAGGTTTACATATTTATTAGTACACTTCCCCAATTCTAATGATATTAGACTCTGCCTGTAATCCAATTCCATGTAGCTCACCACTACAAAGTGAATGTAAAAGTGGCATCACCGGGGCCCAATATGTACTTACCACATTTCTGCTCCAGATGGTTGTGAGAAGTAGTTCAGCAAAAGAAGTTCAAGGGCTTGGGGTGGGTAGCTACTGAAAGCCAGTGCTAGATGATCACCTGCCTCCAATCCTCCCCTTATTTATTTATTTATTTATTTATTTTATTATTTATTTATTGCATTTCTATACCGCCCAACAGCCGAAGCTCTCTGGGCCTTAGGGCTCCTTAACTCCCAAAGTCGATTGTAAGACCCAGCTGGGCTGTTCACACAACACACTAACCCACAATGGGTTGTTTTCTGGAACAACCCATGATGGGTTACCATGTGAACTGTTTTTCCCACCCATGGTGCCTTGTTTCTCCCAAGCAACCTACCCTGAGAAGCCATGGTCTGCAGTAGGGGTTGTTTTAGTGAGTTAGCGTGGCACCAGCCCGGCTTACAGAGCTTGACTAGAGAGCCTTTGGCAAGAGTGGCCAAAAATGCTGCCTCTGCTCTGCTCCTCTCGAGCAATCTCTGTTGGTGAGATCTGCCTAGCAACAGATTGTGCTGCCTCTGGCGCTCCGTCCCTTTCCTTGCCTGACGACTCTCCCCGCCCCCTCTTTCAGCGATGTGCTCTGCCAAGTAATCAGCAGACTGAGCTTGAGCAAAGTTGTTTCCCTGCTACATTCAGCTCTGTGTCCAACTCCAGAGCATTCCGCCACCCACACGGTTCCCAAACAGTCTCACCTGCGGCTAAATCCTCGCTTTCCCATGGAAAACCAAAGTCACACAATTATCCAGTAGTGCATCATGTGAACACGCCCTCAGTGGTTGAGTGTGGGCTGTTGTTCAACCATGGGTTGTTTGTTGACCCATGGAATATCGTGTTGTCTGAACCCAGGACATTTTCCACAGGGTGGCTTGTTAACCATGCAGTTTGGCTTGGTAACCACTCTGCACAAGCTAACCAACAACCATGGGGTTTCAATGCGGCTTGTCTGGGAAAAACTAAGCCACTTTGCATGGTTAACAAATCTCCCTGTGAAATATGTCCTGGGTTCAGACAACGTCCTAACCCATGGCAACAAACAACCCACAGCAATATCCAACAGTCCCTGCAGGCTAGCGGGACTCACTACTAGCAAGCAGGAACCTAGCAAACCCTTAACCAGGGACAGGGACAGGGCATGGCAGAGGCGATCCCAGAAGGGAACTCCGCTAGCCTGCCTCATTGCAGAAACTAGTGCTTCCACTTGTTTCTGGGTTTGCTTTAAGAAGCACTAGCAGGTCCTGCTAGCGCTAGTGGTGGGTCCTGCTAGCGCAACAGAAACAGTGTGCGCGCAGAGGAAGCATAGGATGCAACCCAGGTGCATGAGTATTCTCCCTTTATTGGTGTAAAAGTAGACATTTAGTTTTATCCCACACCCACACACACCTTATTGCCATTGGGATAGGCAGAATGCATAGATTCAAAAGAAGCACTCGACATTTCTGGCAGCAACCGCAAAGAAAGTATTTTGGAAGCGTGCCAGCATGCTGCACTAAGCATTTTTATTCTGAAAGGTTACGGCAAATTGCAATATGAAGGTTATCTTTTACTGTCTAAGTACTATACTCAAACACAAGAGTACAATACAACCTCTGGTTTGGAGCGGTGTAAATGACCCAAGGTCATTCAACCATCAGGGCCGTTGATTTGACACACAGATTGAATGGAACCCGTTTCTGTTAGCAAATATTCCAACGGCTGCTTTGACCTGCTGCTGTCAAATGTCTGGTGAGCGCAATGAAGAGACGCCCTGCCTTGATTTTGGTAGTGTTTTTAGTTGATATTTGCTGCCATCTGCTAGGTTAATGCAAGTGTAGCCCTTGCTGGGCTGGCAATCCTCCTTCTGCAGATCAGCTGGGACTTCTCATCTTTTTTAACACAGGGGCAGAAACCTCCCACCCACAGATTGCGCCTGCCCTGAAAAGGGTCCCAATTCAGCCGGCGGAGGAACCTCTGCATCCTCACAGCTCGCCCAGGCACTGACCCCACCCTTGACATCTGCTCTCTGTCTCACCCATTTCATTTTTCTCCTTGCAGAAGCTGCTCTTCCACTCATTGGCCAGTCCCTTTGCACCAATCCAATCAGGATTATTGGACAACAAGCCAGCAGATTAGTTGGGAGAGCTGCTCCTCCAAGCAACGGCTGTGTCCCTTTCTCTCTGTGCAGAGAAAGGCACCAAGTTCCATGCCTCTCCCTGCAAGGAGATACGTGGACTGTGTGGGAGTCAGGTCAGACGATGTCAGGGGAGGAGTCAGGCTTTAAGATCCAGGCCCCGCCCCCTGACATCAGGGGTATTGGTCCAGGGGAATCCAGACCACAGATGAAAAGAGATTCCCAGCCCCTCTCTTAACACCCAGTGTAGACATCCTTTCACTGAAGACTGGATTTTTCCTGTTTGCTCAGGTGTGCAAACGTCTCAGAGATACACGCGCTGATGGCCTATTCCATATAAGAAAGGGCTGACTGGAAGGGACTGTGCTGGTCCAAGTTACGAAGGCATCTTTCCCACATTCCCTTCATCACTGCATTTTAATGAAGAGGCCGGAAAGAGGTGCACACACTTTTGCTATTGGACATGTTCTGTACATACCCAGAGGGAAGTTTTGAGGGCTGGCCAATTTCCCCAGGGCACTCTGGTGGTTAGCAAAGGGATGACAACTGAGAGGGGCAGGGAAGCATCTGGTCTAGTTCAGCCTTCGGAGACCTTCCTCTGTAAATGCCTCCTTCAAACTAAAGGGAAAGGATTGTGGTCTGGTTTGTACGGATTCACTCCAGTACCTCCCCCTCTAAAAGGTGACGGGCTGACATATAAGACGTGTTTGTGTCTGGCCTGATCTACACCAAGCAGGATACAGCACAATGAAAGCAGTATGAAAGTGGTATATAAGCGGCAGGAGCCACATTACTGCTTTATAGTGGTATTGAAGTGCACTGACAACTGTTGGGGCCCATTGACACAGACTATATACCGCTTTCATACCATTTTCAGAGTGCAATATCCTGCTTTGTGTAGATTAGGCCTCTGTCTCTTTTGAATTGAAGAGCGTGGCTGAAGTAAATCACAGCATTTCTGTCCATGGAACTGTTGCCACAGACCTAATGTGGATTGCCTCAATCCGAAAGCCATGGGATCTTTACGGTAGAAAGTGCGGTGCGAAGAGAAATCGCCACTTCTACCAATAACAGCCAGCTGTATTGATCTGAGGGTGTATGGGGACATGCATTCCCAGCTTCAGTGCAAGACAGGCAGACATGTACTTTCAAAATGCAGCAAGGATTCCACGGACAGAAGTCTATTTTTGAGCAGAAGTTTCCCTTGGTGAGAAGGGTGCGTTTAGTTGTGAAACTAGGGGGTTGTCTTCACAATGCCGAGTTGGTGCTGCCTCGCTCCTCAACCCCACGCTTTCCCTCTCTCAGGATGGCCTGGGGTAATCTCGACACCGAGGAGGGGGCACAGGGTTTCTGCACAGCCATCTGGGTGCCAGAGCTCCCCCTCCCGACCGCTTCCTGGTGGGAGGCAACCAAACGCTGGTTGCCTTTCACCAGGGTCTGCCCCTGGGTTGGCCTCAGATTGGACACAGAGTGATGTTACGCAGCGGAAGCGCCATGTTGACGTCGCTCCCTTTGAAAAAAGTCAGGGTAAATCCCCTACTTTTTCAAAATGTAGCCTCGTGGGGAAGCCCCACGGTGGCTGTGAACCTGCGCGTGTGTTGTCTACCTGTTGGGGGTGCAGATCCACAACCAATGCAGGGCTTTCCCGGCATCTAGGCGGCCCCTAGGACTGGAGAGTGGCATTTCTTCATGGCATTGAATGTATGGCATAGTGGCAAAACAACGGGTGGCACTTACTATTAAATCCAGGTTTTAAAAAATGATGCTGTTGTTATTATTTGCGCTTCTATACTGCCCCATAGCCAAAACTCTATGGGTGGTTTACAAAGATTAAAAACACACACGTTAAAATACAGTAAACAAAGTTTAAAGAACATTTACGTAATGCACACAAACAATATACAGACAGAACCTCTGCACAGAGACAAACTGAAGTTTATTCTTGTGCATGAACCCAAGGTTGGAAGCAGAAAGCCAGCTCTTCTAGGCTTTTGTTGGGTCACAGAGCCATCTGGTGGCACAGGAAGGGAAGTGTCAAGAGATCACATAGGAGAATCCGTATTTTATTAGACCAGTTATCCAGACGGAAGAATTTGCAAGGCTTCAAATAACGGACTGGTTATTCCAATCTAGAATGAGAGTAAATAGAACAAACAAGGTACATCAGGTGAGCTTCCCATGCTCTCTGATATGTAAGTAGAGTCCAATGTAATTGTGCTGGCTGTAGTGGCTTAGTGGCAAGGGAAGAGCACTCTGCACATGCTCAAAAACACTCTTCTCCTGTTCTTGGACCCCAACAGTGACCCCCCCAAATAATTTTTTAGCTATGCACTTCAATCTGTAGCTGAAATGATGCATCAAAGTACTTTTAAATCAGTTAGCAACTTAAAGTGCAGACTTCTGCTTATCTACTCAGTCCCACTGAGTTCAGTGCAGCGTATGGCATTACAGCCTCACTAATTTATTCACTCTCACCTCCTTTCCTTGGTTTACTTCTTTATATAATTCACTTTGTGCATCCTCATCTTCTTTGAGTGAGTAAAGAAGTAGAAGAGCATGAAGCTGCTTTATACCAAGTCTATCCATCTAGCTCCATAGTGTCTACCCTAACCGGCAGCCCCTTTGCTAGACATCTTTCCCGGCACCAGTATTTGATTCTTTTAACTGGGAGGGGCCGGAGATCATAGCTGAGACCTTCCGCAACCAAAGCATGCACTCTGCCCTTGAGTGACAGCCCAACGGAAAAGTGAATAAATGAGCACGTCATGAAATGCATTGCAAACTAATCAAGGTACGATAAACGAACAAAGATGTAAATTAAGGACTCTCACTTACAAGAGGATCATGATGGTGCCTTGAGTGTCATTTTTGGCGAGGGTGGGGTGGTGGGTTATAAATTTAATAATAAAATGTGAACATTAAAAAAAACCATCTCCCAAATCCCAAAGTCTTGACAGCCTTCATCAACAAAGAATCTTTCTCTAGCTTCTACCGTTCCACAGATGGAAATGGGACAGCCCCATAATCAGTAGGAGTAAGGTTTAATCTGCAGAATCATATGAAAAGATCGGCAAAGGGGAAAGCCTGCTGATAAGAATAATCTGAACTTTATAACCCAGCAGAGTTTCCCCCAGGGCTCAATTACAGAACAGGTTGACCAGGCTTTGGTAGGGCTTGTTTGAATTTGTTGGGAACTTGTCACCATGATCAAGAGAAACCTGTAAAGGTATAGCCAACCAGCTAGCAGTACTATAGCAAGGAAACACTGTTTTGCTTCTTTCTTTTTATCCAAAGTTTGGATCTTCTGCACAGGAGAGCTTTTGTCTCTGTCTCTGTCTCTCTGTGTCTCTGTCTCTCTTCTGCTAAAATGACCCTCTCAGATGTGGGATTTATCTTGAACTGGAAAGGTCATGACAGGGTCAGCCATCACAGCAGTGGGCTTTAGGGATTAGACATGCTGGCATGAACAAAGAAGAGGGATCATAGCAGACCAGCCACTGTGCTGGAGTGATCTGCTGAGTGAGGCCAATCCAGAAAATAGAACACTGGGCTTATCCTAAAAAGACTGCTTTTACTGCAGAGCATTGCATTGCCATTGATGCTAACCAATATGCTTCACTTAAGTGTCACTTAAGGTTGCCACCTAGCCAGAATTGAAGTGGCCTGACCAGAATTGTATCCAGTTGCCAAAACTGCAGGGTGCAAAGCCATCCCCGCCCACAAATTAAAAACTCCAGCTGAGCCATTTTTGCATAGCTGTCATGGGCAATAGGGGCTGTATTTGGAGTGGGCATCTCTGGGGAGGGCTTGGGGAGAAGATACCCCAAAGCTATCATTTGCCCAGAGTATTAATTGAACAAATAGTTAATGCCAATTCCTCCGGAGAGTTATGGAAACCAACTGAATCTGGGGCAGATCAACAATGGTTCTCCAAACCCTGCAGAGGTCCCAGAATGCACGTTTCACCAGGACAGATAGGACAGATACTGCCGTCTAGATGTGGTGGACTACAGCTCCCATCAGCCCTAACCTGCATGGCCAAGGACCAGGCTGATGGGACTTAGGTAGTCCAAAAACATCTGGTGGATACCATGTTGGGGAGGGCTTCTTTAGAAGAAGGCCATACTAACAATGCACTCAAACAATAGATCTTGTATTTAATGGCCTGTGCAATTAACTTACTTTATATGTTAGACCATTATATTATTATTATTATTATTATTATTATTATTATTATTATTATTATTATTATTATTGAATGCCTTAGTCACCATTCTCTTTAAAAAGATCCAAGGTGACTCATAAAATTATTCAAACATATAATTCAAACATATACAATGAAAAAGCCCTCTCCCTTTTGCCAATCCTCAGAGCCTCCCTCAAATGTTGATTACAGTGTATGGATTGGTCAATAATGGTGAGGTGCTCCATCAGGTGTTGCAGTCCTGACCCATATAAGGTTTTATGGGTCATCCCACAGTAGTCCTGAGAGAGGAGGGGGCTCTGACATGAATACTGGTGCTCCTAAGACTGAAAGTTTGGGCAACTTCCTCTCTGGTTTGCATCCCCCCAAACCCCTGAAAGGCCTAGTGATTTGAGATTTGCCCGGAAGATAAGTGCCCTGCCTCCCAGTTCTTCTGGGATCCTGTCAAGATAAAAATTAACTTAGCAGGCTGGGGGATGCTGGGAAGTGTAGGACTTTTTCGGGCTAAACATGCATAGGATTGCACTCTAAAGCGCATATTTCATCATATCCCTATGCCCCCCCCATGACCCAGCAGTGTCTACAATAATCTCTGAGGAAACATTGTGCCAGAAGTCTGTGACATCCCTTTTCTTCCTCGCAATTCCTTGAGGGCCCAAATACACCACACCGTCCTTCTCTGTACACATAAAGCATATGCTCAGGGTAGCTTATGGCCGATCCTGGCACTTCTGTGTGCAACACAGTGGCAAGGCCACATGTAAACTGTAATTATATGGGGAAAAACACACAGCTTCCCAAGAATCTCGTGATATACCGTATTTCTTCGATTGTAAGACGCCATCGATTGTAAGATGCACACTAAGTTCAGTACCACCAACAGAAAAAAAAACAACCTAAGACACACCTGCGATTCTAAGACGCACCCCATTTTTAGAGATGTTTATATGGGAAAAGAAGTGTGTCTTAGAATCGAAGAAATAGGGTATCATCCGTTACAGCTGCAAAGATGTTTGTACATGTCTGAGCAATGCCAGAAGGGTAGCCGAATAAGGTTTCCAGAACAAATTAGACTAAATAAGAATGGCAGAATGACTAAAACAAAGGGAAATTATGCAGACCTGCTCTATGTGCATAAATGTGTGCAGGCGGCAAAATTTGGACTTGGCTGGGTGCAGGGGTGTTGTTGTTTTAAAAGAAAATATTCTCTTTTTTCTTTTCTTTTTTAAGTGATTGCAGTTCTGTGGAAGGACCCCTCAACATTACTCTTTTGATATTTGCTGGTGCTCCTTTCATGTCTGTATTTTATGTATCTGATAGAAGTAGGTTTTGATGTTTTTGGCACATCTTCTGGGCAGAGCAACGTCCTAGCAGATAATATATCTGATTTGGGATTGCCAGAGTCGGGGGACATCTCTTGCCTGGATCTCCTGCAGCGCAGAGTTAAGCAATCTTGTCACTGCCTGCCTTGCACGTAGAGGAGGTGCCTTGCTGTGCGGAAAACATTAGGCGATCTTGCTCAATTGCCCCTCGAGTGCTGCATTTTAATTAAAAAGTCAGCATCAAGCACACTTCAAAGAATTCTGCTTTATTGATCTGGTTTTAGGCCTAAGAGAACAAAACAAATTAGCTAAAGAGGTTAACTTGCAGGTTAGCTGGTTTCTCCAGGTCAGGAGGCCTGTGTGACTCCACAAGCTGACCAGCCAGGAGATTCTGCCAAAACTTCCCCCTCCGCCCTATGACACTGTCTCCCAAGTGCTGTGCTATACTTTCCCACCATTGGGATTGATGGCAGCCGTTCATTTATGTGGGGGAAGTTAAAGGAATGGACCAAGGAGTGTCGTTTAGGTCGGGCTAAACCAGGCCCCTTCCCTGGTGATTCCAGCATGTGATGACTGCAGCTGGTTTTGTTCTACTGAGAATTGTAATCTGCCTGGCTGAGAAGTCTGAGATAGCAGTACAGGAGTCCATGAAAGCCCAGTTCTGTCCCCAACAATCATGAGCACCTCTTCAAAGCAGACTGTTATGTCTCCCAGATAATAACAGATACCTCTAATGCTCAGTTTTTATACAGAAGGGATGGACAATTTGTAGGCCCAAACAGCTGGAGGGCAACAATTCCCCTCACCATTGGCTATGCTTTCAAGGATTGATGGAAGTTGTAGGCCAAAACATCTGGAGAGCCACAAATTACCTACCTGTTATAGGGCCACAATTGTGATTCCATGGTAAGAGTGAGTCAGACAATTTTCATTCCACCATTATAACCAAACATTAAGAAGGCAATAGGTTCTATGGCTTTTACTCAGAAAACTGAACTTGACAAGTAAGAAATAGCTGATTTAGAGGACTTAAAAGTTTAATGAGTCACCTCTAGCAGTTTGGCAGGTATTGTCAGGTTTTCCCACAGATTTTGCTGGGATTAAATTTATCAGTCCAGTTTCGCCACTTGAATAGTTTGGGGGGGAAGGTTTGCTTTGTCACGTCAGGGGAAGGTCTAGTATGTGCTTTGCTCTAGTGGTAGTATAACATGTTTGTAGTATTTCTTAAAAATGCAATGGGGGTGAAGATTTTATCCTATGGGAACTCATAAGGTCTGTTTTGCACTTGCCCAGTTCATGTTAACTTAAGTTCGTCAACTTAATAGTCTTTTGGCATTTAAGAAAGCTATAAAGACTGATCTATTTCAGCAGGCCTATCCAGTGGAATTTTAAGATGTTTTAATAATGTATACTATGTTTTTAATTCAGTTTTATATATTTGATACTTATTGTTGTTCCCTGCCTTAATCCAAATAGAGAGGCGGGTAAGAAATAAATTTATGATGGTGATGATGACATTGAGTGCCAATGAGACTGTTCAGACAACATGCTAAATCATGGTTAGGCTGCTAATCCTTTTGCAGTAAATAGTTAGCATGTTTAAACCATGGTTATGTAGCCACCATGGTTAGGGGTCTCATGACATGCTACGCCATAATGTTCAGCTCAAAATGCTTAACCACTGTGGTTTAGGATGTTGTCTGAACAAGTTCATTGTGATGTGGTGGTTACAATGTTGGAGTGGAACTTGGGAGGTCTCGGTTCTAATACCCACTCGGCCATGAAACTCACTGGGTGACTTTGAGCTGATCACGGACACTTCGCTTAAACTACCTCACATGGTTACTGTGATGATAAAATGCCATGTGCATAATTGCCTAAGTAACACATCTGTTAAGGGCGTTTCCTAGCATTTTGAAAGGATTTTTATTCATTAATAAATAAACCACCATCCATGTAAATGGTGATCTACAAAAGGATATGAGAGGAAAGGTCCCTGTCCCAAGAGGCTTACAGTTTAGAAAAACAACACAACAGAGAAAACAGAGAAAGGGGAGAGAAATGGAGACAGGAGTAAAGACGGGAAGATGTGGTTATTGCAGTTACACATATTTAGTTGCAGTAGGCATGGGCAACACATTTATTTATTTATTTAAAACATTTATATCCCGCCCTATATCATTAAGATCTTCCTGTCTGGAGAAAGCCAACCTTGCTACAGTCATCCATGACCTAGTTACATTCATACTAGCCTAACATGTGGCTCTACCTTCCAGCACAGTCCAAAAGATTCCACTGGTGTTGAATGCAGCTTCCTGGTTGCTTACAGGGGCTAGGTGATGTCGATTCTGTACCAGTTGCCTTAGCTGGACCACCTACATCTTCATGAACCTGCCTGGGCCCTATGAACCCTACGGACAGGGTGGCACAAGAGATAGGGGCCAGATCTACACCGAGCAGGATATGATACTTTGAAAACGATTTGAAAACTCTATATGGCGTGTGTCCTAGGCCCCAACAGTAGTCAGTACTGTTATAAACCATTTTAAAGCAATAGTGTAGATCCTGCCAGGGTCTTTCGTGTGGTGGCCCATCCTTATGGAATGTCCTAGCACAGATGTGTGTGTGCACATTTGCACATGTGTGTGTGCCCTTCCAGGCTTTAAGGACTTGGATGTTTCATACTACTATTAAATGAATGCATGCCCATAAAAAAATAAATTGGAGTTTTACTGTTATTTTGAATAACTGGATGATTTTAAATGCTTTACTTAATTGTATTTGATATTTTATTGTTTAAAGCTTTTACATTTTAAGTTGCCTTAATGAGACTTTGTCTTGAAAGGCAGTATAAAAATATTTTAATTTGTTATATTTATGATTGCTGATGGCAATTACTCTGAATATCTTCTTGACCCTAAAGCAGAGCAGCAATTTTCATGTCCTATAATCCTACATACCCCGACACTGGCATTTTGAGCTTTTATCGAAAACCAAACATTTGGGATGTTAAAATGACTTGCATCCCATTTGGCCGTATTTTCAGAAAAAGAGAAAGCAGGAGATTCATTTAATTCACCATCATGGCTCCAGGGCTTTGAGCTTTGGACTGTGATTGTGTTAGAAAGGCAGAAACCTAATCCCTCATAAATAACTTTCATTAACAGATAGATTAAGCTCATTTGGGAGCAGTTAGTAAATAATGGCTTCTAGGAGCTGAACAAGCATAAAAGAGGACTGCTATTACTAAACAGAAACAAATACTGTATATTGGGTCAAATGAGATACAACAAGGGAACAGTCCAGTCATTGTTTGCTAACAGACCCTGAAAATAAACACACTCCGATTCCTTTATCTAAAGGGAGGACAAATCCTTTTAGCAGCATTTAAACCTCATTTTGCAGCTAGCTAATACCTCACAATTTGAAAGAATGAGACAGAAATTAAGTACTATTATTATTATAGTTTTCATTATGAATTAAGGTGCCTCGGAAGGGATTCCCAAGTGCTCAAGGAATCCCAAGGTTCCCGAGAGCAGTTAGAGAAACATTCTTGTGAATGTAGTATTAGCAAAGAATAACTTTATTTTATTTTTACAGTATTGATGCAATGCAAGGAATCATGCATACAATTGGGCTGGTGAGCCCCTGCCCCCCGTTCTTCATCTTAAAATTAAAAACACTGATTTCAGCATATGAAATTGCAACACATGGAATAGCCCTTGGAAACGTGAGTAATTAATGTAGAAAAACAGCATATAGTATTTCATTCAAGTTGCGGAGGGAAGATGCACTCAAAATAGTTACAGCAGATAGTTTAGTTTTCCAGGGGCTGGAATTTATTTATTTGTTTATTTATTTACAATATTTATATACCACTCCATATCTTAAATAGATTCCGGAGCAGTGCACATGGGGATAAATAGTTAAAAGATTAAAAAAGCAAATTAAAAATGTTCAATTTAAAACAAAGGACCAGTAAAAACAATGGCTAGTCAGTTGAGGAAGGCTTCTAGAAATAGAGTTATTTTCAGGAGGTGCCAGAAGCAGCCTAGGGGCAGGGAGTTCCAAAGAGAAGGGGCCACCACACTAAAGGCTCTTCTCCTGGTGGATTCCAGTTGGGCCATAGGTTCATGTGGAACCATCACGAGCATGTCCTCCGATGACCTCAGTGACTGGGCAGGTTGGTAAGAGAGAAGGCGCTATCTCAGGTAGCCTGATCCAAAGTTGTTTAGGGCTTTGTACACTAGTACCAAAATCTTAAACCTGGCCTGGTAGCCAATAGGTAGCCAGTGCAGTTCCCTCAGCAAAGGAGTTACATGCTGGAAAGGGGCAGCTCTGGACAACAGCTGAGCTGCAGCATGCTGCACTAGCTCCAGCTTCCAGAGCAGCCTAAAGGGAAGCCCCACATATAGTGCATTGCAGTAATCCAGTCTTGAGGTTACTAATGCCTGTACCACCGTGGCCAAGCTATCCCTGCACAGCCCTGGTCAAATTGGCACTATTCTCAGTTCCTGGATCATACTTTTCAGCCCAAGGGTCTGCAGCACCTGTGTGCTGATTTTGTACATGCATTCCTTCTTCTAATGTGGAACCTGTGTGATTCTTCGCACATTATTTTGAATACCCACTTTGTAATTTCTTACTCTTTTGCTTACTTGGGATAAGCTGTATCTGCTCTGCCCAAGGCATTAACTCTTTTTGTACGGGTGTTGCACCCTGCCTCGATTAGAGGGAGAGGCAGGTAACAAATAAATATTATATTATTATTATTATTATTATTATTATTATTATTATTATTATTCTGTCTTATAGCACAATCCTATGCATGGAACCCAGAAATCCAAATGTGCTCTCAATGCAGCTTACTCCCAGGTTGCATATCTCATGAGAAATGATTTTATTGTTTTTTAATCTTTGACTTTTTGATTAGGATCCTCAAGGTGGACTGGAGTATTTAAACATACAATTAATAAATCTATTCCCCAAAAATTAGACACTAGGTTATGAGCTCCAAAGCTTTATATTATCAAAGAAGTGATTCCCATTAAGGTCTTCATTCCTTCTTCCAAAATTCTGGGAACTGAATTGCACTTTTCCGGAGTACTCTGCTTTCCAGAAGGCCACTGATAGAATAAAACAAAGTTTCAATTGCGTTTTTACTATCAACCACAGAATGTTTTATTCCAAGCTTGATCACGCCGTCTGTTACAAACATGTGTCAAAAACAGTTAAACAAGATCTGCCACATTTCTGCTTACCTCTGTTTTTCCAAATAAGGGATGTAAAACATGCTTAGCATTTCACTTGCATGATCGATATACAAAATGGCAACAATTTAAACACACCTGTCTTTATTGTGAGGTACTTTTCGTATTTGTTAGCCTCCATTATGCTTTCCTATGCTGCCATAAGTAGTGCAATAATCCAACATATTGCTAATTGCTGACATACAGGATATTAACAATTGAACTTCCTTCTTGAACTCAAATTGCTGCCATCCAACAAGATCATAGTCAACATTTAAGTGTCTATGGCTCCAATCGTATACCCACGTACCTGGAAGTAAATCCCATTGAACTCAATGGGACTTAGCTTTGAGTAGACATGTATAGGATTGTGCTGTAACAAAAAATCATTCTGAAAACAGCTATTTGTCCTTAAAAAAAAAAAAAAAAGGAGAAACAGACTTTGGAAATAAGTCCTACACAACTCATACTGTACTTTTTTCTTCTTAAAATATATTCTATGCAAAATTTAGTTAGGTTTAGGTTTGTACCGTATTTTGGAAAAATATATAAAATAGACTTAATTCCTCAACACAACCCCAACATCAGACAACACAGAGGAAGAAGACCAGATCACAGAGCCAAGTTTTTTACATGATAAAAGTAGACACAGCATGTTCTTAAAGCTTCAGTAATACATTCTTTGTGGCAGGAAAACCAACAACAACAGAATGCACTTTGGTCATTATTAAACATTAGTACAGCAACAAATAAAATACAAAATGTTTGTGTTGCTTTATATATAAAAATACCTTATACCACACAAGTTAAGGATATATCACAATAATTCTGAAAGAGGATTGTAGTTTGGGTTTCTCTCTCTCTATCTCTCTCTCTTTATTTATTTTTAGATCAACTACATTATTTTCTGTTGTCCAAAATAAATGAAGTCTTGAAACAGCAAGACCAATACACACATTCTCCAATGCAGATTATTCTAGATATGCTCAATATGATAACCTTGTCCCTTTTACATAATTTCTTATTACAATTTTATGGAGTAGCCGAAATTGATGGCTCTAAAGAATTTTCAGCATGGCCATATTAAAAAAAATAAATGAATACTCTTGTCAATTAGTGATCCAATCTGACACCTAATAGTGAATCAATCTAACACTTAAATGCAAGAGTCCAGATCTATTCACACAGATGCACCTTCATCCAGAACCCTGTGTACATACACAGAACATGTGGGTCACCCCATTCAGTTAAGGGAGAGGCAGCTTGGTTTATCCCTTTGTGCGTGTAAAGTTGACTGCTCCACTGAAATGAATAGGAAAACTCCAGAGACCTCTGTAGGCAAAAAGCAAGAATACTATGTGCATTTGATGTATCACAGCAACACATCTCTAGATCAAGGAGACTCTGTCACAGGCATCATCAGTGTTCAAATTGAGCAGTTTACTGCATAACTAAAAAATAATTACATGTTACTAAAGACAGCACCAATATTAGCTTTACAATGCGATTCTGTACATGTCTATTCAGCGGTAAACCCTTGTTCAATGGGATTTATTCCCAGGTAAGTGTGTATAGAATTGCAGCCTTGATCGTTTGAAAAGTATATAAAAATACAGTCTAATATGACTTGGACCTTAATTTGGCCTCAGTCTGAAAAACATTTACTCCCATCCCACTGAAATCAATTTAACCTTGTTCTTATGCACACATACCTGGGAATAAGACCCATTGAACACATTAGGACTTACTACTGAGTAAAGTGTGCTGTAACCTAAGTTGGAGGGTTTAGGTTTACCATAAAAAAAAGCCTGATCCTATATATGTTTACTCTGGAGCAAGCCCAAGAAACTCAACATGACTTACTTCAGCACCTACATATAAGCAGGATGAAGACTAAGCTTTGAAAATTAGACTGTCAAAAGTTGTTTGTCTTATAACTTAAAATTAATACGATAATGTCATTCAGTTTATAGTCTATGTGTGGTATAAGTCACATATACTACAGTGTACTATGGGAGAACATTTATCTCGAGCTTACCTCACGTATTCATCTTGCAAAGGTAACACTATTGCATCACAGTCCACCGTAATATATTCCATTTAGTATATATAAAGTCCATTATTAAAAGTAACAATAAAAGTGCACATGTTGAGCGGCACAGTCAAAGCTGTGCAAACAGCCCAGTGTTTCAAATAAATACTATAGCTAATTTTTATCAAAATATCTTACAGCGTGGTAACAGTTTACAGTTATTGCTCTAGTAAAAAGGTTATCAAAGAGCACTTGCTGACCTGCCATGTAATACCTTGTTAATATTCAATAATGCTTAAACTTCAGTTCAACGTGTTTAGGATCCTGGAATCACTTCAGTAAAGAAACCTGCTGACGCTAGCATTTGTTTTTTTATATCTTTCCTTATATATCTATATAAAATTTTAGTTCCCTGGCCTACGGCATTGTCATCACAGTAAATGTCACTTTCTACTGTAACCAACAATATGCTGGTGCTCTGATACTACCCCTGAAAGGATGAAACAAAATAAAATGTTCTAAACATTTTATAGTATATGCTCATTAAAGTGACTTCAGCATGACATTGTTGTAACGAGAACCTCTGAAGTATAAAAGTCTAGCATTAGGGCTTCATCTTTCATAGCAGATGAAGCATATTTGAGTAATTTAACGTAACCAATTACCAGGATCTCAAGTATCTGGATATCCATTTTTGACCTTTTCAATAACCAAACCATATTAATGTTTCAAAATAAAATACAACGTAAGCTAAAATAAAGTTTACAAAAAGTGAAAAGGTAAAATAAATATAAAGATTGCACAAGACAGTCAGATGTAAACACTTCAGTTTTTTCAACAAATATCCTTGAAGAGATTGTAATGTCTGAAATTCAGAATCAGCAACTGCTTTGAGACAGCTTAGTCAATCAGTCCTCTTCTCCGGACCTTTTTGAAAATTGTCAGGATTTTATCTTCCAGAGCTGAAAATTAAGGCAGGAGAGAACATCTTCAGATTAAAGTTCAACTGCAGTTTCACCATTTGCTTTTATGCTGTGTTTAGTGTTAGCGTATGACTGACAGTGACTACCTAGGACTTAATCAGGACCTTGCTACCTCATTCTTTTAACTGGAGATAAACGGGATTGAACTTGACACCGTATGCAAAACATATGCCCTACCACTGAACTATGGCCCTTCCCTCATTGGTACACAGTGAACTAAGCCATTGAACTAAGATCTACAGTAAGTCGTGGCATGATGAACAGATTTCCAGTTTCTGTCATGGGTTGTTTTGGAAAACTGTTTCAGGGATAGATGAATATTACAGGTGGAAGACTTCAGGCAAATAGGCATCAACTTCCATTTATAAATGACATCACTGTGATTTTTAAAATGTAAAACAACTCATTTACTAATAAGAACGAAAAAGGAGAAAAAGTACCTTTAGATTAAACCCAAGCAAGTCACTGATAACACCAGAAACAGCAGACAGAATGACAACTTGTGTGATGTTATAAAGCAGAGGATTCATTGTCAATCCATATAACCTGAAGGGACTGTCCAGTTCCTAGGAATTGGAAATATATTTACGTAAGTGGAAATAAATATGAAATTCCTCTTAACTGGGGGGAAAAAACTGTTCCAAGCCCTGGAGAGTTGAATTGGTGGTTTACTGGCTTGATGCTTCAGGACAGATATCGGCTGCAGAGCGGATCAGACTCATGAGGCCTCCCATCTGACTTGCCATGGTGTGGCGGACGCCCCTCCCTTGAAGCCCCACCCCTCAGATTAATTGATACAAAAATTAAATCAATAAATAATTTGAATTGGCAGAATACAAATGGCAAGTAAATTGGTTGGGGAAGGACAAGAGAGACTATCACTGAAAAATAAATGCCTCTTTAAACTCGATCTGTGCATCATCATTATTATTATTATTATTATTATTTATTGCATTTTTATTCCGCCCAACAGCCCAATAATCCATTCTTATTCTTACCTTGAGTAATTTTGTAGCAAGCTTTAAAACATTGTTTACTAATGTCAGTTCTTCCTTCTTGTTCGGCTTCTTTTCCATTTTCAAGTACAAATTTATCTAACAAAAAAAGTTACATTTTATAACATGAATTCACCTCAAACTTGTAAGTCAGAAGCCTGATTCTATGACTTTTGAGTATATGCAGAATGTTTCTCACTCACTATCGGGTAATTAAAAAAACAAAAACAAAAAACTCATAAGCCAGAGAAAGCAGCAGCCACTATCAGTAAAATCAAAAAGAATAATGAATATATAAATTAAATCTAGCTCTCTGCTGGAATGCCTAGGCAATTTTTTTAAAAAAGTTTTCATCTGGTGCCAAAAACTTAACAAAATTACCAAACTTTAGATGAGGTCTATACAGGATTAAATGACAACGAGGAAACTAAGATCTCTGGTACAAACTCTCTACATTAGGAAAAAATATTTTTGTCTACCCTTCTTGAACAGAAACGAAACAAAATGCCAGACATCGCTGCATGTTAAGATGCAGCCACCATTCTTACCAGGAGGATTCTCACCTGTTCAGTAAGTAATATTGAGGTATTGCTGTATTTTTTACTTGTTTCAGATCCAAGTGTAACAAATCTTAAAAGAAACAGAGTTAATGAAATGCACCATATCACTAGTTCCCAATTATAATGGCAGTCAAGGAAGATCGCATGTACATGAAGCAGCTGAAAGAAAACAAACAAAACAGAAGTGTCAGTACTCCATAAGGTAGGAGGCAATTCAATTAGCTACATTCCAAAGAGGTTTAAGATGTAGAAACTTTTACAATACAGGTTATATATTAGGACTGACCTGGGTGCAAGCCCCATTGAATTCAATGGGTCTTTACTTCTGAGTAGACATGCATAGGATTGCACTCTGTGGTGCAATCCAGAGGACTTCTCCTGTGCTTGCCTCACTGAAATTATTATTATTATTATTATTATTATTATTATTATTATTATTATTATTGCATTTATACCCCACCTTTTTTTCCTCCAACGAACCCAAGGCGGTGTACATCCACCTCCTCTCCATTTTATCCTCACAACAACAACCCTGTGAGGTAGGTTGGGCTGAGAGTTTGTGACTGGTGCAAAGTCACCCAGTGGGTTTCCATGGCCGAGTGGGGACTAGAACCCAGATCTCCCGACTCCCAGTCCAACACCTTAGCCACTACACCACACTGGCTCTCACTGAAATGAATGGAACTGAGCAAGACTACAGCCTTGCTCTTGGGCAGCTTCCATTTGTTTCAGCAAAGCTTGGCCGGGATAACTTTTTGATACATTGGGCATTAAGGATGAAACTGACAATTCAGTCTAACTTGATGAGGGTGCTCAAACTGACCAGCTGCTGCATAGTCATGGAGATGGAAGTAACAGAGTCATCTGGTTGTGAAGGGCAATGAGTGTGGCTCCATGCTGTGCCATGTAACTATCCTCTCTTTGCTTGGCCAGAGACGCCCAGATATGCTTAGGAGAGTACTGTGAAACACAAGACTACAAAACGCAGAGGTAGCATTCCCAAGATTTGACAGCTGGGCACGTGAACAGCTGCAGCTCCTGCTTCTGCTTTACATCTGCTCTTGCTCTGTGGTTATCAAAGGACTTAGATTTGTGCATTTCCTGGCTACCTAAGTTATTTCCCTGCAAGATCTTAAAATTAGGTGAATTGGTTCCTGTCACATTTTCCTTACCTGTGCACAGCAGATAAATACAACTGAAATAGTCAACAAAAAAGCAGATGAGACTATTACATCAACTGACCGCTGAGGACCTCGCCGCTGAAAATAAAAGGAAATACGTATTGAGTAATTCCCTGGAAGGATTAACCATAGAACCTGGTAGATGTGGTGACATGCTCATAGTCTGATCATGGTTTAGTGGATAATAAAAATATATTTAATTTTTGCTTGTACTGTTTAGAGAAGTGTTCATTCTTAAAAATGTTTATTAATGATGAAAAGCAAGAAAGGGTGGCTGAAACAAAAAGTGTTTCTGTCTCTCATGGCATAGAACAGTCTTGATTACAAAGTCCTGTATTTCAACTATTTCTTGAGATGCCATTTTCAAAGTACTCTGCATGGAGGATACTAATACACTTCCTATGAGAAAGGAGGTAGCACAGAAAAATAGAAAAAAACCCCATCTCTGCTAAAAACAAAGAAGTGACTGTAGTACATACAGTGTATACAATTATGTCTGTATGAAGGTTAATATGGAATACAACCAAAACACAGAGAATAAATGCTAGGTCTAAGACTGATGGCAACGGGACTAGAGAGGAAATTGCTTATGTTAGAAGTTTTGGCTTTGTGCACAGGGTGTGGCTGCATGAAGTTTTAATTGCTTAGGAAGATATTATGACCCAGGCTTGAAAACCCCAAACAACCTTTTGAACCAGAGAAGGAGAGTGCTGTGCTGGGTTATTAAGAAACTGAATCATAGATCAGTCTGATATTCTGAAGCTTCTATTGAGGAAGGATAAATTGCTATGATAAGCTGAAATTCTAGGATTCATCAGTTTTACGTTTCACTGCTAAGTTCTCCCAGAAGAGCAGCTCACTATTTTTAGAACCTTTTAGCCTTTGAGATTTGAGCTCCCTCTGCTGGATTGCAAGGCAGTTAAATGAAAAAACAACAACCCACCTTCTTTTTCCCCTTAATAAAAGGACAACAAGAAGAGGCATGAAAAAAGTATCTGTCTAGTCTAAAGCTGTTGATTTTATTATTTATTTTTTGCTAGTAATACACACAGAATCTGACCAAAACACGATGGGTAGTATGAAACTGTGGCCCAGCAAAAGCACCAATGACATTGTGCTAGAATAAATCAACACTTTTGCAACGTAACTAGTGCTTGCTGGGCAATGGGACAAAGCACTAGCAAGTACTAGTGATGTGGCACAAGTGTTCGTTTATGCTAGTGCAATGTCATCAGTGCACAGTTGGACAGCATTCAGAGATCTTTAACTGAATTGAATTTGTGTCTGCAGTTTTCTTTTTAGGGTGTCCTAGAACGTCTGTGTGACTGGCTATTACATTAGGCAATGCATAGCTGAACAATATCCAAATGTCTTGCTATTATGAAGTAATACAGAATACTACTGCATAGATGCAAGACGAGGCAATGCCTCTATAATAGCAAGTCCCACAACAATTAATGAATATTTAGTGCAAACTTTGAGAATATAAGAAGAGCCACGCTGGATCAGACCAAGGGTCCATCTAGTCCAGCACTCTGTTCACACAGTGGCCAACCAGCCATTGGCCAGGAACCAACAAAGCAGGACATGGTGCAACAGCACCCTCCCACCCATGTTCCCCAGCAACTGGTGCACACAAGCTTACTGCCTCAAATACTGGAGATAGCCCACAACCATCAGGGCTAGTAGCCATGGATAGCCTTCTCCTCCAAGAATTTATCCAACCCCCTTTTAAAGCCATTACTACTATCATGTCTCCCCTTAGCCTCCTCTTCTCCAAGCTAAACAATCCCAGCTGTTGTAACCTTCCCTCATAGGGGAGATGCTTCAGCTCCTTGATAATTTTAGTTGCCCTTTTCTGCTCTTTTCCTCCACTTTTTCCCATGATATCTTTTTTTAGGTGTGGAAGTCAGAACTGTACATAGTATACAAACCATAGATTTGTATAAAGGTAGCATGATACTGGCAGTTTTATTCTTAATTCCTTTTCTAATAATGCCTCTTTACAGCAGTCACACACTGGGTTGACATTTAAGAAACCATTGGAAAAGTCGGGCTGTGCAAATAAAAACAAAAAACAAATGCACTGTCTTTATGGGAAAATAAAGGGAAGAACATGTGGAAATGAAGTTTAGTATGGTATAATCGTAACAGACCTAATATAAGGGCTTCTCTCACATGAAAGGTCGTTTCCCATGGTGACCCCTTTGCAGAGGGCTGGTACTGTACTAGCCGCCTTAAATAATATTTCCCTGTCACAGTATGGAGGAGGGGAGGAACTAGTTTTGAAGCCCAAGGAGGGAAACCCTTTTTTAAAAATAAAATAAAATAACTGTGCTCCAGTGCACAGAGGATAAGCGTATAGAAGTGAGCCCCACCCCCTCCGAAAAAAACAGAGCAAAAGCGGGGTGGTGGTGGGGGACAGGGGAGATGTATTCAGGAAATGTAATATAGAGTGGGGAAGAGATTTCTAACATCCGGCATTATATAACGCAGTCATTCAACAGGTGCCTGTGAAACTAACAAATATATTCCCTACAAAGCTGGAAGTGCAATGAGTAACACCTGGGACTAAAGAAACCACAATTTCACAGAAAACTCTGTCAGAAGTGTTATTAATAGTTAACAGGAATTCCGCTACTGGAATTACTGCGTTACTGGCAGTTTCAGCCACAGACTACCCAAGATCTGGCATTATTCAAAATGAAGTTATCGGATCAGTATTTGTGAAACAATGCAAATATACTTGCTGCCAATATGCTTTTGGGAGAACTCTCTCATATTCTATCACAACATTTCCACAGCACTGTATTTAAGTCCATCAAGATGGCAACTTTTCTTTTCTCTTCTGTTCCCCCACAACTGAAGTCAAGACCTCAGTCCTCACTAATGTATAAAACAAAAAACTGACCAAAAGGCATAAGTTTTTTCTGCAAGATTTTAGCCTAGAAAAAAAGGATAATGGTATAGGATAATGCCATGCTGAATGCTATTATGTCTACTCTGTAAAACGAGAAACAAGGAACCTTGTTCTTATGCAAAGAGTGACCTGCTAAAACCAAGACTGTCAGAATATCTCAACTGCTGACTTCTTGATTTATTTCTCAATGTGAAATATAAAACTTACTACTTTGTACTGCAAAACCTGGGAACAAAAGCAAAGATTCAGAGAATTGAAATATACTTATTATATTGAATTTAGTATAAATGTCAAAAAGGAAATAATGGCTATCAAACCTTCAGATAGGAGCGGAGGGAGAGCCACATTTTTATATTCTGCACCTTCTTTAGCCGGAAGTGAGGAACTTCTGACTTTCGTGCCCTTCTTGCAGATGTTAAATGGCCAAAGAGTTTGGCAAAAAGGAGCCTCTATAAAAGATAAGCAATTTTAAATTAATTTAGAAATTCAAACACACAGCGTATTTTGGAAAGGGTCAGCATTCTTCACTACTTTATTGGGCGAGATCACTGCTTTGAGCTCCTTTGAGGATAGGCGGAATGCACATGCAATAAAATTATAAACAACACCAGTTTAATAGTTTGTGTTGTACTATGCTGAAGAAAAACATATTTTTGAAGTGCAAGATTTAAAATGTTATAATAAATAAAATATAATAAATACCAAAATCAGACTGCACCAGAAGTAATAAAACATTATCAGAAAGCATAGCAAGATATTTATATTCCAATAACTCTATCTTGTGGTTTCTTTCCAAGTGTGAAAGAGTTTGAGAATTTTGACGCTAATGCCTACCTGTTTGTATGTTCTCTCTGCCACACACAACAGGAAGAAGAAAATCCATACAAGAGAAACACGAACTGCAAAGCATATTATAACCATAGAAAGAACCATTATGTCTCCATTTGACCCAAATGCAATAGTATAAAGTTCAGCAGCAGAGTGTGTAGCTAAGTGCTCCAGATCCTTCGCTTGGGAAAGTCGAAATACAAATGGTGTTAAACCCAGGATTAATGAGACAACGTTTCCAAAAATCTGATATCCTATTCCAGGTACATAGCTGTTCACCTAAAAATGAGAAAAACACAAAACAAGAACCCTATAATATAATATATAATGCATGCTAACAAATTCTGTTTTACACTGCTGCATACAAGTGATTGTTTTCAAAATAGCTTTAAAAGGTGTAATACACCAAACGAGTTTTGAAGATTGCTAAAACAGAGCTCAAAAGTCAATAAAAGAACAATTATTCTGAAATTAATAGCTACACTCCACAGTGCTTAGGATTTTCCTATGACCAATACATCTATGTCCCCCTGCTCCTTCACAAAAGTCAATCCTAATGAACTCCTAGAAACAGTAAGGTATGTTGCATGAAGGGGCGGGGGAGAGAGGTGTAGTGGGAAGAGTACCAACAAAACCAGGTACTCCTGTGTGCAAAAGTAACCCTTTGCATCCAACCCATGTTTTTGAAACTTGCAAAAACAATTGTTCAGACTAGAAAGTCAATGTTGCTAACCTTTCATACTCATGTATGGTAATGTCTAGTTTCAGACAAAATGAAGTAACTTATTGAAATGTTACTATTCTAATTAATATAAACAACAAACAGCTGTGAATGTTTTATAGGAACGCCTCCTCCCATATGTACCTGCCCGGATCTTAAGATCATCTGTAAGCCCCTGCCAAAGGAAGTGAGGCAGGTGGCTACTAGGAGGAGGGCTTTCTCCACTGTGACACCCCGGCTGTGGAATGAGCTCCCCAGAGAGGTCTGCCTGGCGCCTACACTGTACTCCTTTCGTCGCCAGCTAAATACCTTTTTATTTTCCCAGTATTTTAACACTTCATTTTAACTTAAATTTAAATTTTACTGTTCTAACTCTGTATTTTAATCTTATATCAACTTTTGCTGCGTGGTTTTCTCCCGGTTGTGCTTTTTATACTGTATTTTGTATTTGTGTTTTTAAACTGTTGGTTGTTTTATTATGGTTTTAATTTTTGTGAACCGTCCAGAGCGCTTCGGCTATTGGGCGGTATAAAAATGTAGTAAATAAATGAATAAATATTCATCATGCCTTTAGTTAGTAGAATAGAGAGGGACCTGTACAGTAGTACCGTATTTCTTCGATTTTAAGACACACTTTCCCCCCATATAAACATCTCTAAAAACGGGGTGCATCTTAGAATCGTGGGTGCATTTATTATTTCTTAGAATCAAACCTTTTTTTCTTTTGGTGGTACTGAAATTAGTGTGTGTCTTACAATCGATGGCGTCTTACAATCGATGAAATATGGTAGTTAACAGCCCTGTTCAAATCAAGCAAGGCAAACTCTAGATAGGGGCTTTTATGCCTAAGCTTAAGACTGAACAACAACCAAAACCTTAAAATCAGAAATAAGGTGCAGAGAAATTCAGAGATTGCGAGTTCTTTGGGGTAAACAGTGTTATAAATACAAATAAAAACAATCTAAAAATACTCACTCTGTTCATTATCATACCACTGATCTCAAGCACTGACATGTCAGCCTTTTTACAGTCATTACCTTCCCAAACAATTGCACTGACTTTTTCTAGCCCTGGATTAGAACTATGGAACCAGGGCAAATGACTCTGCAAAAGAAAAAAATAAGAAAAAGAGTAATTGCAGTTTGGACATGAGGAATTTTGTATATCAAATACTAATTCACTATTACAATCAAAAACATGTATTTTCAAGTAATGTATTTCATTCAATTTATTCTTTTTCTGCCACAATTCTAATTCATGACAGATTTGGCAGGATATACATGATGTGTTCTTTTTGCACTAACCTGATGAAATGGGTCATCTCTATACTCTTTCTTCATACATGAATTAACCTGAGAGTTCTCTACATCTGTCTCACTGGTACAGGATGAGCGGCACTCTGCACAATGCAAGAGATCCTCCCACAATACATCTTCTGTCTCAGACTCTGGCCTTGTGCTCTCAGAATCTTGTCTGGAACTTGAACATCGCGAACTGCAACTAGTGCCTGATTTAGGGACATCCTGAAGATACACATTAGATATTCATTTAATGCCAAATCTCAGCCTGCTTTAATTATGAAATCAGAAATCAACCTGAATTACAATCAAGAACATACTTAGAGGCCCTTTTGTAAAAATGAAGGCTTTTATGCTATACAAAACCTTACTGGAAGTATGTAGAGTTACTGGGCCTGTTCAGATGACACTTCAGGCTCTTTGGTTAGAGAAACTGTGATTCTCTGGGGTTAGCACTAACCATGAGCCATGCTGTATCACACAACACTTTAAGCCATGGTTAGAGCCGCTATCCATTATGGTCTATATGGGCCTGTTCAGAAGACACCTTAAACCCTGCTGGTTAAGGGTTTTGGTTAAGCAGCAGGGTTTAAGGCATTTTGTGTGATGTGTTATCACTAACTACAGTCGGACCGTCTGCAGCAGGGTTAGTGGTTCTAACCGTGGCTTAAAGTGTTGTGTGAGATGGCTAACCACAGAGAACCACAGTTTCGCTAATCACGGAGCCTGAAGTGTCATCTGAACAGGCCCAATGTCTTCTATTACATTTGCTAAGTATGTAGCTCTAATATAAGCTCTATATTTTCCACTATGCAGCTGAGCACTGGATGCAATGCTTAGCCCAAGGGGACAAGTTATTCCTTGCTTTAATTCTGACATTTAGGTCAACAACTTGTTTCGGGGGAACACTTCCTATGGTGGATTCTACACCAGTGTTCTAGGAAGCAGTCTCATATCACATCAAACCAATGCCCTTAGCATTAGCAAAATAAAACATTAGGTGGTGTGAGAAACAAGTGGGTGGAACTGTTAACATAACACTGGATAAGATAGGATGCCACTCTAGCAGTCGAGCAGCTAAAAGTGGCACTATAGGGCTAGGCTACCAAGTTCCCATTTAACTTGGATTAACCTGAACCAAAAGTCAACAAGCATGCAATGTTCAGTTCACAGGGAACAATCAAAGTCTAGCACTGGGATTTCCAGCACAGAAACCACAGAGCCCACATCTCTGTGGAGACCCCTAACTGTGCCCAGGAGATAATGTAAATATCACACTTCCTCTACACCTGCAATTTTAAATGGGAATTACCATTCTGCAAACGTTTTTCATCTATTTGTGCACAATTAATTCCCAGGGTCTTGGGCTGACTTCCACAAGACATGCAACTTACTCTATAACAACATTTCTGGTTAAGCAGCTGACAGTGCTGTGAATGTGCAGCATTGTGAGGTGCTTTTAGGACTTCATATATACTAGAATTTGAATGGAAACAGTGCAATTTTCTATATAGGGAGCTTATAAAATAAATTAAAATATAGCTGTATAAACTTACGTGAAAAAAAGAGGTCTGACCAGAGATGGGTGGTGGAAAATTTGCCAAAATGATTCCACCCCACCCCCCAGTGCTTTATTATTCTATGGAAATTTTTCCGTTTCATAAGTTCAGCAATAAAAATGAATGTATGGCAATTGCAAATACAATATTAGGGAAGCTTGGCAGTTTCAAAGTTGTAATCCATGTTTTTAAGTTTCAGTGCATCAGTTATATGATGCAGCAGCAACCTTGTAGCCATCATGAGGGTTTCCAATGAAGCTGCAATTTAAAAAAGTCAAGGACTTACCCTGACTTTTTCTCACGAGTGAGGTGAATACGGCGCAACCGCCGTCTATCCTCACTCCAGCATCACGGTGGAAGCATTCCTGGGTGGATGGCGATCCCTGATTGGTCGCCTTCTGCCCAGGCAGAGGGTGGTCCCGGCAAGCCAAATGGCCGCCAGAAAACCCATGCCCTCCCTCTGTGCCAGGATTAGTTGCCCCCACCATGCAGCAGACATAGCACCGGGGTTTGTTTAATGCTGTGGCAACCCAGCGCTTTACAGGCAGCCCCCTGGTTTAGGGCATCCGTTTTTGAAGCCAATTGAACATTTTCCTATACAAATGACCCTAATTTAAACTAATTTGCTTTGGATTTATTTTCAGTAAATCCACATATCTGTGTTTGACGCAAACCAATATTTTTACTTGCAAATTGCAAGCTCACAACTAGATCAGCAGAATACTGTTGCTATTTACTTGACAGCTTCAGAAAACCAAGATACACTAAGTAAATTATGAGGCCAAAATAACAAAAGAAGAACGTTTCCTATAATGGAGCACAATCTTTAAAATCATCCCTCTTTACATCACATTGTTTCCAATAAGGAGCAGACTGAAGCCCTCTTCATAACCCACATCATGGGAAAACTGGTGATCTCATGCTGCCAGGAAGATTTGACAAAAGAAGAAATCCTGTAGGTATGGTCCTTTCCATGGGATTACATTATGGGAAAAGGACTCCCGGGGTGCTATGAAACTTCAATCATATCAGAATGAGCATCTCCCAGGACACGAGAGGTATTCCAAAAAAAGGGGAAAGGAAAAAAAATCCCTGAGAGCAATTTCTTCGGCCATTCTACAAGGCAGCAGATATTTAAAATATAATTCAAGACAAATGACTGAACAAAAGAACAGCAGAAGATCAGGTGTGAAACTGCATTTGAACAAGCATCAAGGCACCGAGCATTAAATCCTCTTTCAAATAAAAGCATTTTAACTTGGCACTGAAGTGAAAAGAGTTGGCACAAGGGCATGGATGCCACTGCTATGAAGGCCTTGTCCTTACAGCTACCCACTGGGCCTCCAAGAATGACTTCAGTAAACTGGCAGGCTCACATGGGAAAGTTCAGTACTTCAGACTTTTGTATCTATAATTGATTGCATAAAAGTTTGGGATGATTGCAAGGACATACCTCCACAGGATAATGTTTCTTATAATGATGGGATTTCCTGTTTCGAAATGTACAATCACTAGAAGCACGTTCTGCATTACGCCGCAAGGGATATCCAGTTTCTGGCCCTTCTTCACTTGAAACTTCATCAGACACATTTGCCACTGTCCTGTGATTATCCTAGGCAAATAAAGAATTGGCTATTATTAAAGCCCACATTGCTTTTACTTCTAATGCAACTTAATTTAACTTTGCAAGTTCCGTAATTATTCCCCATACATTTATAAAATTGCAAAAGACATATTTTCCCCTTCATCAGGTATCTCCTCTTACTATGCAACATATAATTTGTAGATTTTTATTCAAATATTGTACAAAAAAGATTCAGCCAACAGAAATATCTTTTTTATTTTTCAATGTTTGCGTGGCATCCTACATACCAACAATACATCTCATACTTAGGTGGGGCCAGTGGGGGAGAGAAAGCAGAATGAACACACCTTCTCCTGTAGTTTGCTTGATGAGTGGCTGCCAAGTTGAAAACTTGCACATACTCAGTTTTGGTTTTGAAGACGGTTTGTTTACACATAAAAAGAGCTAAAATACAAGTATTTCTGTTGACACAATTACATACTCTTTCTACTGGGTATTAAAGAGACAATGCTAGGCACATTCAATAGTAAATCCAAACATATGCGGGGAATTCTTGGCCTGTATACTACTAGAGAAACAGCAGTACCCTTTTGGACAACTTCAGCAGTAGCATTTCCACAAGCTACAAAAACTCGGACGAGGAAAGAGAATGACCATATCGTTATTCAATTGCTTTAAAAAAAAGTGGACACTTGGAATTGGTCTCTCTGGGATATTATGAATCAGGTGTGTATTGAATCAAGGAACATTCTGGCTGTTTCATGCATTGAATGTGTTCTGAAGAAAGGGACAATATTTTTCAAATGAATAATTTTATGAAATTCGTTACATTTCTACCGACTCCTCTCAAAGGAAGCCAGAGTGGCAGTATTCACAAATTTCTGCTTTCTCAGAATACACCTGCTTCACTTCAGAAATGGAACTACACCAGGTGCCTCCAAGACCATTATTTGGGCGATGATACAAATAAGACAAACAGCAACCATTGGTGTGCATGCATCAATAGTCATAGGAGAGAACAGAGTCCTTGATTGGAGTAAAAAAAAAAATCTAAGGAAAAGAGATCTCAGAGTCTTCATGGGTTCATTTCCGTGTTGGTGATACAACAGTTGGGAACAGTAATCTAATGGGGACGACAGTTTAAAAGGCATACGGCTTTTGTAAATTCCTCTAGAAACCATTTCTGTTATCCCAGAATATTCATAGTCACATGAATGCAGACAAGCAACTCAAACTTATAATTACAATACACACACAGTTATAATGTAGTTATAATGTATGTGGCAGTAATCAAAACTTCAGATAAGGATTGCATCTATATTTTGAGTAAATATATCTATATTTTAAGTAAAAAAATTACCATGAGCAGTTGCATGCTATTCACTTACTGTGTGTGGATTGAGGATGAACATTAAAAACCATGTAGTATTGCCCGGCACTTTAAACTTGAGGTGCAATTCGGAAAAACAAACTGAAAGGTTGCAATTGTAAGGCACTTCAAAAACAACCTTGGAATAGTTCTGGAGACATTAATGGGGCTACAATTAAACTAAATGAGCAGCAGTCAGCCTATATGCTAATTAACCATTTTGATTTTCATTTTAATAGCTTGTACAGGTTTAGGTTTTTGCAAAAGAAAGGAGAATAAGACCAAGAAGAAACACTGTCCCATTAAAAGCCTCACTTATGAATGACTGATTCAATTGTCTTTTACCACTAGAAACAACAGCTCCATAGAGACCAACTCTAATTGCTTGGTCCAGTGAACCAAGAGTGTGTTGTTTCATCATGTCTGTCTGCATATCTATGTTCCCATTTGTTTCAAGAACAGTGAATGAAATGTAGTGATTTCCTTTTAAATTAAAGCTTTTTTATCTCTTTGTTTCTAGTGTTGAATAAATTTCTCCTGGTTCTTAATTGAACAAACAACGTGACCACTCTTATAAACTTTCACTTTGGAACTGTGTTGCCAGCACCTTAAATTTGGCAAAGTTAGAAATCAAAGAAACTGACTGGTTTGCATGGCATGCTAAGCCACAGTGGGTTGTCACCATGAGAACCTGGACAACGGTTTAGTGTGACATCCAAACCCAGTGCAGCTTTTCCATCGTGGATTGGGGTTTTTTGCAAACAAGCCACCTTGAGTACCCATGGCTTGTAGTAAGGTTGTTTAGGGTGGTTTGTTGTGACGCTCTTTCAAATGGCGAGAGAGCGGCAAAAGCCCTACTTGCAATCTGGCTAACAATATTCCCTCTCTCTTACATCTTTAAATTCACACCTCCACTTCATCACCACCTTCCCCCACCCCCATCTTTGGGAAGATCTATCCTATCTTCAGAAAGATTTGCCCAAATGTATTTTTCCCTCTACGTTTATTTATGTAATAAATAAAATAAATAAATAGTGAGCTGGCAAACCCAGCAGACCAACTGCAGAATGGGTGCTGACAATGAAACTCACTCATTGAGTATACTAATTGAATGGCTAATACAGCTAGGATTCCATGTTTATGCTTAGAAGTGCCCATAAAACCACTTCAACCGCAACTTTTTCCTCAACGTCTACAAATTAAAGACTTGGGGCTTTCCATCCTCATCTAACTGCATATAGGGTAGGCTAAAGATTATGGTACAGGTGTATAAGAAACTGATTAAAGAAACAAATGATGCTAACAAGATGTTTTTAACTAGAGCTAGGATGTTCAAAACCATCCACCGTGCCTGGGTCCAGCTCCAGCTGAGAGCCCCCTCCCTCCTGCTGTCAACTGTCTCTGCAGAGGCCACCAGTGAGGGAGGAAGCAGCAGCCAGGCACCTCTCCACCGTGCCTGGGTCCAGCTCCAGCTGAGAGCCCCCTCCCTCCTACTACCAACTATCTCTGGAGAGGCCACCAGTGAGAGAAGAAGCAGCAGCCAGGCACCTCTCCACCGTGCCTGGGTCCAGCTCCAGCTGAGAGCCCCCTCCCTCCTGCTGTCAACTGTAACTGCTGAATTTTGCAACTAAGATTGTAGTGCCTGAATTTGCTTTCCTTTTCCCCCTCCTCCTCCTCCCTCCCAATCCCCTTTCCTTTTGTGTCATGTCTTTTAGATTGTAAGCCTGTGGGCAGGGACTGTCAAGAAATACTTTTGTAAGCCGCCGTGAGAGCCTTTTTTGGCTGAATGGCGGCATAAAAATCCTTAAATAAAATAAAAATAAATAAAAATAAATAAATTAAAACTGGTGCTGAGCCATCAAACGCATTTTAGAAAAACAAATGAGACACTCACTTTGTGATGATTAGAATTATTGAGTGTATTTCTGACTGTTCCTGTGTTCCAGCATGTCTCTTCTGATCTGATAATTTCACAGTGTGGCTCATGGGACTGCAAAACGTCTTCAGTGCTTTTACCTGTCTTTTTTCCATCAAGGGAGACGTACCCATTGTCAGTCTCTGTTGACTTATCTATTGAATTCTTTGTTTTCTTTGCTCTAGAGTTAAATGGACACATGAAATTAATAGAGGTCCTCCTTCAAAAAGCTAAGACAGAAACATAGGAATATGCATACTAAATTTAGTGTTTGGCATACGAACCAAAGATATTCATTTGTAATCCACAATTTTACTCATTTGGAATATGAACTGATTCAGGATGTATAAAGGTATTCATGAAAGTCAGCTACCTGTCTTGAAGGCAATATTTTGCTTAAACATAGGTTTGTCCATGCCCATATAAACACAGCCAAGTCTTTAATCCTGCTTTCTCAAAGAACAGAATTGCTTTCTCAAAGCAACAGGAACTTTTGATTCCTTACTTATCTTTAGATGTATTTAAAACAATAACAATAATAAAGGCCTCGAAGCATAAGAAGCTCAACAGACAGGTGAAGATTCAGCTCTGGATGAAAAAATCAAAGAAACTGGAGAGATGCAGACAAGGACCCCAGGGATGTGATTTTACAAAATATGAAGGCGGGGTGGATATATGTACAGGACTACAGTGGAGAAAGATGTGAATGAAGCCAAGCTACTCACAGATTCTTACAATACTATCTTTCTAATCAATTGACATGTATTCATTGTTCATATATGTTGCTTACAGTTGGCTGGGAGACGTCCACACACAACCTGTTAACAACTGAGTTTGCAGGTCACAGCAACAATTCCTAGATCGTTTAACTCAGGATTTGTAGCGACAAGCATGCAACTTCTGTGCTCCACTCATACTTTCCGCTTTTTAATTAATTGTTTCATAATGTGAGAACCTGGAAACTCTGGGTTGTTTATAGATTAAGCAACCCAGAGTTAACCCATGGTTTGTTTTTAGGTTCCTGGGTTGTTGATCAAAACAGAAATGATGAGTATACAGCAATTTCTGGGTTAAACAGTGAACTTTGTCACAATGTAAGACGTTTTCCTAACTTTATGAGCAACTGAAACTATCACTGACCTCAAACGTTTATATTGAATGATAGGAAATTGCACTAGAAAAAAGGGTAACCAGCAGTGCATGAAATTAACTGTACTACTTATATAATACTAGCTATGTATTATTGCTTATTCTATGTTTGTTGTGATTTTATTGAATATCAATCTGTATGTTTAATCATTAGTAAACTAGCAAAAGAGACTCTTCTTTATGGGCTAGAGGTGAGGTAGAAATTTTAGAATGAAGAATGCCTGTACAATTAGCAGACTGCATCAGGGTCAGGATCAAGTTCTTGATGACAGCAGCAGCAGCAATTCTGTATTCAAACTGGAGAGAGTTTGGAAATTATCTCTCACTTCCCTTCCCCCTAGTTAAGCAAAACAAAAAGGAAAAGCAATAGGAAGCAATATTCTAGCTCCTATTGATCCCTATCCTTCATCAGGCAGCATCAAAGAGAGCTTCCAGTCTTGCTTGTCTTCTTTATACTGAAAACAAACCAGGAAGCTGAGGATGGAGACTCCTGCTCATGTTCCAGTTGCCTGTCAATCAATTTTCAACTCCTAATTATTAGCCCCAGGACGGAAATGTCTGCCCATTAATTTGGATCAAAAATTTAAGGAAAAGGGGTAGAAATGGGTATCAGCAAAGGGGGGGAACCTAGTGTATCTGTCAGTCTGTGTTAATGTTTCAGATCACTGCAAACTGCTAAAAATGGTCACAACTGAGAGAAGTTGAGATTTCCAAGGACAGCCAAACCTTTTAAAATACATGCATATACACATGGAAGGGATTCAAAACTTAAGGCCACCATTTCCACTCTTAACTAATACTGTTTAAAGAGATTTTTTTAATCTCACATATACAAACACAATGTAATCAAAAACAGAGAACAAACAAAGCCAAACAGACATATACAACGGGTTCACACAAAACACAAGATTGAGTATGGGTTGTCACTGAACTCATGATTGTTGTTCAAATGTGGGTTGTTGTATTGTCTGAACCCAGCTGCACTAACAAATCATGATTTGTTAACCACAAACACCCCTTGAAGAGAACCCATGGTTTGTTGTTGTATTGTGAACTGTGGGTTGTTCATGGTTAACAAACCATAGTTGCTAGCATGGCTGGATTCAGACAACATAACAACCCACATTTTAACAACAACCCACAGGTTTCCCCTGGACCATGGCTCTTAAAGTGTCTTGAACATATGTCATATTGAAGTACTAGTACTTCATTAAATTTCATTTCTTTAAAAACACAACCAGATATTGAACTTCAGCTGGTAGTCAAAAGCAACTAAGAGTTCCAAGTCTGCTCACATCAGGGTATTTATAGTTTACGATACACATATGAAACTTGGGTTTTATCTTCTACAGGCTTAAAAACACAAGTCTGAAAATAATTCCTGTGCCATTAATCAGTTATTGAGGCCCGAGGATGTGGACAAGGTGCTTGGCCAAGTCCGGTCGACCACCTGTGTGCTTGACCCTTGTCCCTCATGGCTCATTACATCAAATAAGGAGGGGATCGCTGGCTGGGTCCAGGAGGTTGTAAATGCCTCCTTGAGAGAGGGAGTGGTGCCGGCCTCTTTAAAAGAGGCGGTGATTAGACCACTCCTGAAGAAGCCTAACCTGGACCCGGAGGATGTTAACAACTACAGGCCGGTGGCTAATATCCCCTTCCTGGGCAAGGTGCTTGAGCGGGTGGTTGCAGGACAACTCCAGGCCTCTTGAATGAAACGGATTATCTAGATCCATTTCAATCGGGTTTCAGGCCTGGTTTTGGAACGGAAACTGCCTTGGTCGCCCTGTGGGATGACCTCTGTCGGGAGAGAGACAGGGGGAGTGCGACCCTGTTGGTTCTCCTGAACCTCTCAGCGGCCTTCGATACTATCGACCATGGTATCCTTCTGGATAGGTTGTCTGAGCTGGGAGTTGGAGGTACTGCATTGCAGTGGTTCCGCTCCTACTTGGATGGCCGATTCCAGAAGGTGGTGCTGGGGGATTATTGCTCTGTGCCATGGCTCCTAAGCCATGGGGTTCCGCAGGGCTCTATCTTATCCCCTATGCTGTTTAACATATACATGAAGCCGCTGGGGGAGGTTATCCGGAGATGTGGACTGAGGTGTCATCAATATGCGGATGATACCCAGCTCTACCTTTCCTTTTCATCAAACCCAGGTGAGGCAGTGACTGTTCTGAACCAGTGCCTGGGCACGGTAATGGACTGGATGAGGGCTAACAAACTGAGACTCAATCCAGACAAGACGGAGGTACTGTTAGCGGGTGGTTCATCTGTCCGGCGAGGTGATGTTTGCCCTGTCCTGGAAGGGGTTGCACTCTCCCTAAAGGATCGGGTCCGTAGTTTGGGGGTGCTCTTGGATCCAGAACTGTCACTTGAGGCACAGCTGAACTCAGTGGCAAAGAGCACCTTTTATCAGCTTAGGTTAATATACCAACTACGTCCTTATCTGGACAGAGATAGCCTAGCTACAGTTATCCATGCTCTGATAACCTCTTGTTTGGATTACTGCAATGCATTATACGTGGGGCTGCCTTTGAAAACGGTCCGGAAGCTTCAGCTGGTACAAAACAGGGCAGCCCGTTTACTAACAGGGACTGGCTGGCGAGATCACATTATGCCAGTCCTTTTACTTCATTAGCTGCCAGTCCAGGTCCGGGCCCGATTCAAAGTACTGGTATTGACATTTAAAGCCCTAAACTGTTTGGGGCCAGGTTATTTGATGGAATGCCTCCTCCCATATGTACCTGCCCGGACCTTAAGATCATCTACAGGGGCCCTTCTCCGTGAGCCCCTGCCAAAGGAAGTGAGGCAGGTGGCTACTAGGAGGAGGGCTTTCTCCGCTGTGGCACCCCGGTTGTGGAACGAGCTCCCCAGAGAGGTCCGCCTGGCGCCTACACTGTACTCCTTTCGTCGCCAGCTGAAGACCTTTTTATTCACTCGGTATTTTAACACTTAATTTTAACTTAAATTTAAATTTTACTGTTTTAACTCTGTATTTTAATTTTATATCAATTTTGCTGCGTGGTTTTATCCTGGTTGTGCTTTTTATACTGTATTTTGTATTTGTGCTTTTAACCTGTTGGTTGTTTTATTATGGTTTTAATTTTTGTGAACCGCCCAGAGAGCTTCGGCTATTGGGCGGTATAAAAATGTAATAAATAAATAAATAATCACTAAGGCAAATATCTGGAGACCATAGGTAAAATTTCCACGGATGCAACAGTAAAATCAAATTTGTTCCATATCTATAGCAAATACAGAAGCACTATGTTCTGCATTAGCAGTTATGCTAGAAGAGCAGTAAAGCAATAACATGAAGCTTCACAACAGCCAAGTTCTACTGTTGTCTACAGCAGTAAATAGATCCTTCTGATGAAGGAAAAGAAAAATGCATTGCCACATTTAACATTAAATGGAGCCTTCAATTAAAGTAAATCAACTATGAGAATGTAATTTTAAGCCGCAATAGCTCAATTAGAAACAACCTTATGACAGGCTAAGTCATGACTCCAATATTACTGGATTATCTTTCTCCTTGCAAAGAAGTATTCTTTCTCTTTGTATATCATATTTAGTGTCCTTATAGGACATTTTAAAAAAGCAAGCCATATTTAAAGCTCTGTATAAAATCACTGATGTCAAAGTAAATCTCCCAGGGATTTCTCATGGCTGACCTGAGCTTATCACATCACATACAGAAGAGCCCATAAATATAAGCCATCTGGCTGAAAAACACACGCACACACACCAACTCTCAAACTTCAAGATTTTGTAACTAGTCTTACATAAGAAAGGTTAAATTCTAGCTTTGAATTACCTCCATTTTGGTATTAAAGCTCTGCCACATTTCTTATAACAAAAATAAAAGCCAACCCTTAATTAGGTTTCAAATTATTCAGTACAAAGATTTTGATTTTGACTCTGAGCCTTGCTAAAGAAAGGAAAAATCTGAGTTTTTAAAAGCCCACTTTCGGATAGTAGATGCTGCTGATAATTGCTATGGAAGTCATGAACACTCAGTGATGGCACAGATTCTCATTGCTCTGAAGATACCTGACTGCCGAAACATCTTTAAATATGAGATTTTTTCTGTAGCTTTCAAGCTTTTCAAAAAATGAAAAATGAGCTACAAAAGAGGGATAGAACCATTATCGTCTGAAGTGCTTAAAATCTCTGCAAGGAGCAAAATATAATACTTCTATGACATTATGACCTATATACCATAATTTTAATTTTTAGGAAACAGCATTGTCATCAAAGAGGACAGATAGGACACATGTTAGTGTAAAAACGCTAAATATACAAAATGTACAAGTAAATTGCACTATCCCCTTTCCTGATTTCTTAAAAATACATTATATAGTGTCAGTGGTTTCGAACTTTTCTAAAACATTTGAACTGAATTTTTAAAGAAATCATCATTGTTTCATCAGATTTATGGTTCAAAAACAAATGCATGGATAATTTCCCGCTGTAGTTCCTATATTAGCCTTTAAAAAATACGGATACCAATCAACAAAACTTTCTTTGAATCTTAATTGGAACAAAACACGAAGAACTGAGGATTATACTGGGTCTGCCACTATAAAACAGCAAGTGGAAATACCTAGATAAAATGCATATAGTTAGTTTGGAATGTGTTTACGACAAAGAGTGGGACAAGGGATCACCAGGGCAGAGGTAGAGGTTGTCCTTTCCACCACCTCTAAAAAATTCCATCCACATCCATCTTGTTTTTCCTGCACAATGGCATGAACTCCCCAGTTCTGTAGCCTCTACTCTTCCAGCACTAGATCTTTCTTCTTCCATCCTCAATCTCTGAATCAAGACTTATTTCAACATCAGTTTCTTACTGCTAACTTCTCAGCCCTGACACAAACTAAACAAAATTGAATTTCTTTCCCTCATAACTGCAAACAGAAAAGGAGTGGGGAAAGTGGGCTTTATATTGCAGCTAAGATTAAAGGAGAGTCCTGGTTTTGGAAAGGTTGAAGACCACTGCACAGCAAATATCATATCATCATAAGTGGAAAAAGAAAATTTATACTGCAAGATTTGTTTCTTCCTGACCTTTGGCATTTGTTGAACAAAAGTTTTTCATTTAAATCATCCCGTTCTATACATCTGCTTGGCATTTCTAAGAGAGTTGCACTTATTTGCCAATGTATGAGAACACAGCCACAACTGCAAGAATACTTTGATAGAGTTACATTAAAGAGAGAGTTATAAATAAAAGATCAGGAATGCTTAGCTGAATGTGCAGAAGAAGGTTGGAAATACAGATGAATGCTGACTTTGTCAGAAAGGGGATAGCACATCTTTAAGACAAACATAGCCTTGAATAAAATACAAACCCTGATAAAAAGAAAGCGGCATGCCAGATATCTCTGAAGACAGCGCCAATACTGTAAGAGGTGCTTGTACCGTAGCTCTGCACTGTTCCTTCCTGTGTGTTATCTGTAGTACTAGAGCCATCTCCTTCCCTATGAACTTCCAAATGTGCTGCTTTCCTTAATTTCCTTCATCAGAAGAGATGAAAAGCGGAAGGCATCTTGTAAGTGTCATTCACTAGCACTACAACATGGTCAGCGTTCTTGAAAGCATGCAAACAAGAGCTTTAAATTCAGCCATCACCTTAGTATTCTGCACAAGAGACATTTTCATTTTCATTAACACCTTCTCTAAGCCTAGAAGTCTTCGTTATCAACTACCCATCACCAGCCCAGAAGAGCAGAAGTATGAAAGCAATGTATATTCATTCCCCATTACTCATTTTAAGCTTCTGAGTAATCACTGTAGTTTTGTCTGGTGCTCTCTCCACTAAACATCACTGTTTTGTACCGGCTGCTGCTTAACAAGTTTCACAACAGTGTTGACAGTGTAACCACTCCAATGTGTAGTGGCTACTGTAAAATTCCATTAAGACAATTACAAATAAAAGGAATTTCAGAACATATTAACGGTATCAGCACCGTCCAATTTTTTTTTGCAATGCATAAGGTCAGATTTTAAGCAAAGTCTTTCAAAAATATGTTAGATGCTGAAATAAATTCATGCAAATTCATGCATAAAGACCCCACAATGTAAGCACAAACTGTACCTTCGCCTTCTCCCTCCTGTACTTGGAGGTGGTTTAGGTGTTCTTGTTGAAACAATCTGGCAATGCACAGTTCCAAGGAGCAACATGAGCCATACCGGCCCTATTACTTCAGTCAGAGGTATATTATGTGGGCCTTCTATTGTATAGAACAATACTACTGCAGCAACTTTGAAAGAAATAAAAAAATGAGAAAATGAAGCATCCAATCTGCACCAATAATTCAAAATTAAACAAATGGCAGAAATATTGACCCTGTTCAGGCAACATGCTAAGCCGCGGTGATTAAGCATTTTGAGCTAAACATTATGGCTTAGTGTGCCATGTGAACTATGTGAACCATTCCTAACCATATATAACTGCGGCTTAAACACGCTCACTAAGCATTTGCTGCAAAAAGGTTAGCAACTTGGCCGTAGCTTAGCTGTTGTCTGAACAGGCCCATTATCTGTTGGAAGATGAGGATGAAAAGGAGGAAGATTATGATGATTGCAAGTCATTGTTTGTTTAAGAAATGAACAAGATCCAAACTTAAGTTATTTTATTTCAGTGCAGGAGATTTAAGCATTGTGTTTATATCTCTCAATGGGTCTTTAATTTCTTAGGTTTGGTTGGATAGTGCTCTATTTACCAAGTTAAAATATTTTGTTATATAGTTACAAGTGATAGCGCCTTTGAAATACAAGCAACAGGATACCAAGATTACATAATATTAAAAGGCATACAAACACAGATGTCTTCCTACAACTAATGTTTGTCAGCAACTTTCAAATGTGTGGATATTATTATTATTATTATTATTATTATTATTATTATTATTATTATATTTATTTGTATCCTGCCTTTTGCCCAATGCTGGGCCTCAAGGCGGCCTTACAAAGTTTAAAATATACATGGGGGGTAAACATTTAAAATACACAACAAAATTATAAGACATTAACATAGATGGAGGGTCAGACTATTCTCCAAAGGCCTACTGGAACAAAAAAGTTTTAGCCTGCTTCCGAAAGCCCATCAAGGAGGGAGCCAGCCTAGCTTAGACAATAGCAGGAATTTCTAACCCATCACAGACATCACAACTAGAAATGTGAAGGCCCGGGGAAAAACCAGAAAAATTCGGGGGGAAACCGGGTTTTTTTCCATTTTTTCCCAAAGCCTTGTTTTTTTCCGAAAAATTGGAAAAAATGAAGAAAAAAACAGATTACAGGATGTTTTATTTTAGCATGATGAATAAAATGTTTAAGACAAGGTGTTCAGATATTTACTTCTCCAAATGATTTCTAAAAACTGTACAGTATCCTATTATTACAATGTCTGTGCAGCAAGGACAAGCAAGTCCTAGGTTGCAAACTGAGACTACAACTCTCAAATGCAAGAGGTAGATGCATTTCTGCCTCTAGGGGGCACTTCCATGGAAGCAGAGACTGAAACTAATACTGATAGCTACAGGTCAGAAAATGAGTCTGTTTAAATTTCATGCATATTCATTGAATCTTGGTCAAGTTTTTTCTCAGTTCTTTTCATGGGAATGGGGGCTTTATGTCTTGACACTGAAGGACTAGCAGAGACATAAATAATTTTCTTTGTTACTAATGTTGGTGGTTTCTTTAGTTGTTTTTTAAAATTGTTTTTTGCCTGCTCCTCATAATAAACTGGCAGGACCAAAGAGGTTCCTTATAGTTCAGGTGTTCCTAACAGTTCCTAACAGCTCCATTTGTTACCAAAAAAAAGTTAAAAAAGTAAATTAAATTTGTTATAATTGTTTGAATACACTACTTTTAATATACCAAATGTAATAATTGTATGCCAAACCAACTTGGACATAATTACATTTTATGTCCCTAAAGTAACAAAGTGACTTTCAATCTGTAAAAAGTGCTAATATTGCATTATTTCAATTTTTCCAAAAATTTGTTTTTTCCAGAAAAAACCCAGGAAAAACGGGTTTTTTCCATGGCTTCAAAATTTCTGGAATTTTTACATCTCTAATCACAACAAAATAGGATTGTACAAGCATGTAATAGTATATGTAGACGTGCATGAATTTATACAGAGTGCCTTTAGGCAGGTTACCAACTTTGAAGGAGCTGACATATCAATCCAAGTGACTTACTGCAATGCTGCATTGCGGATAATTAACCATTTCAAAGGAAACATAACTGTATAAGTATTATCGTATTCTAAGAATAGGTATTAGATAGCCATGGATAGAATTATCTACTATATTTCTACATTGATGGTGCTATATAAATAAATAATAATAATAATAATAATAATAATAATAATAATAATAATAAGTAGGTGACAAGGAGGCTGTCAGAGCAGAATACATTTTGAACAAGTTTTCTAAGGATCTGAATCACCTTCTAAGCTCAAGCCTAAATAATGTAATTGGAACCTTCCCCGCAGTATGTTCTTTAATCTAAACAACTTTTTTCTGTTTCCTATGTTTTATCTCCTGATGTTTCTGGAGTGTGCCAAAATCATATCCTTTTCTAAAATCCCTTTTTGTTATTATAACACTGTCAAGTTATTTACTATTCTTGGAATTACAACAATTTAGCTACTTTGTTCTTATTGCAAATTCAGTTTCTTTCGGTAATTGACTTTTTAATGAAATAAATGGAAATGTCTCATTGGAACGCTAGAAAAAAAGGTTCCGCTAGTTTTCTAATTAAGGTATTTGTCAGATGTCATTATCTAGTTGTACCTTGAAGAAGATAAAGGACAAGGAGCCAGAAGAAAATAACCTTTGATGTCACTTGTAGCCACCAGCTGAAGAAGAATGGGAAGAAAACAACCCTAACAATACCCTTTCGAGTCAGGGAGGTCCAGGGACTTTCTGGTTTAGCTTTAGCAAAGGCAGAGCCTAAAGAGGAGAAAATGAAATAGTTGTATAGCAATAACGAAGATTCCCAGTTACTATTTGTCTAAGATACAATTGTAAATCTTCAGATATATAGACATGCAAAATGCCAAGCTACCCATGGAGGAAGATACCACTCCCTTTCTCCATGGGCATGTTACGTTTCTGTGCTGTGCACTGTAAAAGGAAAGCTGTCTTCTCAGCAATCACCAAAGGAGCATGATCTCAAATGTGTGCAGATGGGATAGGGAGAGAGGGAGGTGGCAGGCAGCCAAAACGGATGGGAAGGGAAGAAGATGGGCAGGTATTAGAGTGATGGACAGGCATGGATAGGGCTTTGTTTGGCTATGCCACTGGCATGCAGCCCCCAGAAGGTTACCTGTGAAAGATCTCGGCCTGAGGGCTGAAAAGTGGTCTCTATCCATACTATACAGAATGAATCTAAGACCTGTGCCTCATTCTTTCAAAACTAGAACACATCAGGGTACTTTTTCAGGAGTAGCAAGGATAAACATTCTCTTTGTCATAGATAACCAGGAACTTGTGTTTGCCCATCTGGTATTAAAAGATTGTTTGTGTATGTCATTGCTTTGTTTTGATTTGCAATTCTGGAGACTGCCATTTCGGCAACATTTCTTGATAAACTAAGTACATAATTCTACACTAATCTGTTGAAAAAGGCTTCTGGTTAAGGCACCATTTCTAGTATAGTGAATATGACTAAAGCAATATTTCTAGTAGAAATTTCTAGGAAAACTGAAAGGTGTAGTAATTAACTTACTGCTGGCAATGGTAACAATGCTCTAATATTTGACTGATACTTCAGAGCAGATGTCAAGTCAGCACGGACTATTCCAATAACTATATGTAATTTATTGATGTTATTTCCAGCACACTGAATTTCACTGTTATCAAGAGGAATACTATCTGGCTGTGGGTGTAAAGCAGCTCATGCTGTACTATACAAGACAAGGGCTGCAAGGAATTTGTAACGGCAAGCTATTATTCACTTCTCAATTCAGGTTTCCATCATTATTATTTTAATCCAAGTACACACATTTGAGCATTATCCTGTTTTTGCTCTCATGAGCTGCACAGGAATCTGCCAGTAGAATGTTTCCATTACAGTTGTGCCCCACCCTCTAATATGCTGTGCACTAATGTGGGTGTTGCATTGAGTTATTATATACACAGCAGTAATATCTTATCCTATAAAAAAACAGTGCCCCACCCCAAAATCCTACACTAAAAGTGCTGAAATTTATACATTGAAATGCTGATCAATATTACATTCCATATTTAGGAGATCCACCTTACCTCTTACAAGATCAACATCTATGAGATCTGGCTTTACATGTCCAGTTTTCTTTGGCTTGTTCCTTAAACCCTGTAATATGAATTAAAAAATCACCATTATTATTTCTAAAGGAACTGGAACAGGGGTCAGTAATTGAGATGAACTTATATTTCCAGGTTCTTCTCTCCCCAAAACATGTAATATTTACAAATCTGAACTCCATTTTCAGGAAGGTCCCAATTTGTAATAGCTTGAATCCAAATTGCCTCACATGGACAAAAGAACTCCTTACATAGAAGGCTTCTGATCCAGTGAATCATTTTTGCTGGCAGAACTGGGAAGAAGGTGATCTCTGCCATTTTCTCCTTTCTCCTGTAGCCCCCATGTGACTAAAAAATCTGCTGTAGGGGGTTAGGCGATCTCTAGAACAATGTAGGAGGTGGCACTGAGCGCTGTAAAGAGAGGAGGAAATGAGCAAAGACCTCCCCCTTTTTACTGCTAGCTGCAATAATATCCTAAAGGGAATTCAGGGAGTGTTCCTGCTGTGACAGGAAACCCTGGATTAAAATGTTTTTTGTTCTAAACAGACAAGTATATTGTCAATATGACCAACAGAATAGTGAAGTTAAATTACTGCCCCTTTTATTATATTTTTCAAAACACCTAAGGGAGTTAATTCAGTTCAATTATGCAACCACATTCTACATACACATGCTTGCCAGGGTTAGTAAGATTGATATTTAATTTTATCTTTTCGTTTAAAAAAGCATAATCCATTAGACTCTGATGTTCAAATTATGGTACAATAATAGAAGTTAACTAATTATGGGCCTCCTCTTAAGTGTGATCTGTTTGAATCTTTGTGATAAACTATGGATCTCTATAGAGACAGATACAGACATCATGAAGAACGGGCAGATTTTATATCAAAAATTGTATCTTTAGCTTCCAAGCTGTAACTCATGTAAACTGATACAGCTTTTTTAAAGTGATGATTACGTCACTAATTAAATAATTTGTATATACCTAAAATAATAGCATTTTAGAGAAAAATACCTAAACATACAAGGTATTAAACTTTAGAAAGAGCTACTATTCCTCCAGGAACAAAGAGAATCCTATACAGATCTCTGTCAAATTCTCTACTACTCTATTGAAACAATGACAAAATGTGATATCAGATCACTGTGGTTCTTCTGAACCACTCAGTAGCCCCGGCCAGCTAATATTCAGCTTACAGCACTCTGGTCCAATCTTTTCAGAGATTATTTTACATTCTCTCCAATGGCAGGTCAGCAAATCCACTAACATTTTCCATTTCAAACAGTGGTGCTAGTTACCTGGCTCGGATAATCAATTTATCCAGCTCATAATTGTCAGCTGTATCCTGAATCAAGCGCAACAAAAGACCCAACTCTTACTTTAATCCTTATCAAGACCTGGTTGTAAATACAGTTCTTATGTAAACTATCCTGGGATTTTTTTTTAATTGAAGGACAATATAAGCATAGCCTAAATAAATAAATGCACTGTTGCACCTTTTAGAAACAGTAACCACAATGCTACCAAACTTAATATCTAAATGGATGGAAAATAGACAGAGAACCCCAGCCATGCAAACCGTCTTTGCTTTTGCATTTTCTTCCTGCCAACAGAGCATTGCTCCTATTATCCCTAGGTGAAGTTTTGCCACAGTCCTATATAATTCTTGGCTATTCCTTACTGCAGCTCTATGTATTCACCGTCCTTTGTTTCCCCACACTGTGTTTTATACAATACCTGCTTTGTCTCACAGCCTTTCATCTATCTCTTGGCTAGCCTCCAGAGTATTCTCTCCCCTTCCCATACTATACAGAACATCCTGACTTTAAGCATGTGAGATTTCTTCAAAGCCCGCTCTCTCATTGGCCTCTTCCTGTCTCCTGTGCTACTTTAATCAAGATTTCTCCATCCCCAATCCACCCCTTTAGCTTCCCACTTCTCCCATCTATTGCAGGGGTTGGCAACTTGCGGCCTTCCAGATGTTTTGGCCTACAATTCCCATTATCCCTCACCATTGGAGGGCACTGGTCTATTGACTTCCTGCCATACTTCCTGAGACCTGTTCAGCCTACCTGCACAGAGCTACTGGGGCCTCTATGAAAGTTAAACCAAGCCAAAACAATGCTGTAGAGATTTGCGTGGGGCGAACCCTGATGAAGAATTTGCCTGGGGCAATTTAGTTTTCTGTTTTAATCAGTGTTTTAATCCTTGTATAACTCTGGTTTTATTCTGTTTTAACGTCTATTATTTAGATGAGTTTTATGTATTTTGTTTATTTACTGCTTTTAATCTTTGTCAACTAATCAAGGAGCCCCTTCTGTAGTTGAAGAGCAGGGGAAATATGTTTCAATAAATAAATAAAGTAAACACTTTCCTTTGCCTCACAGAAGCTGGCTTGCAAATGTTGATAGCTTTGTCCTCTGAGAAGTTGGAATGTTTGCAACATTCCATGACATCAGATTAGCTCAACTAATCAATGTCAAAAGTTTTACTGCCAGAAGCAAAATACATTATACATGTAATAAAGGGGATATTGCTAAAAGATAGAAAGACAGACAGACAGAGAAACTACAAGTTATGAGAAACAAAGGCCCCCAATCCCATGTCCTTGTAAAATCTCTCTATCTGTTAGGATTGCACCCGAGGAAGCCTCCTCAGATGAAGAGGAGGCAAACTTACAAGTAGTAGAGGGTGTCTCCTCCCCCACAGCCAGACCAGAGACCGGTGCACAGTTGGAAGGGAGTCGTACAATGGAGGAGGATGCAGGCCCCGTGGAGGAGCCACGGGTCAGTCAGTCACTCCCTCTGCCTGCCTCTCCTGAGGCTGAGTCAGAGACGGAGGGGGTTCGACCACCCAGCCCCCGCGAAAGGAGACGTAGGAAAAGGGCAGAACAAAGGCAGGGGATCAGGCGAAGTACGCGCCTGCAGAACAGGCACGGAGAAAACGCTGAGCTGTAGTAAGGGGAATGAGGCACAGCTGGGAGCTGGGTGGGGTCATGCTGGCAGGGCTTGAAAAGGGGAAATCTGACCGCTGGTCCACTGTAGCAAACACCTTTCGTTCCTCCGGTTGCTACTGTGCCCCACGCCTTACCGTTTGTCTGTGACTTTGGTTTCCTGACCTGGACTGGCTTGATTGACTCTGCTTGAACGTTTATCCCTGGCATTTTGGACGACTGACTTGGCTCTTGATATCGGACTGGACTTGACCTTCGCTTGCTCTTGGCTCCTTGACCCCAGCACCCTCTGTTTGGTTCTTCGACCCGGATCGGTAGGCTTGCACTTCAGAACTTGTCTCTGGCTAGAACTATTGGACTTTACTTAAAGGACTGTGTTTTTCTTAAACTGCAGCAGTTCCCTCCTGCATTCTTGGCCAGAGATTTATGGCTGGGTAATTGGCAATAAAACACTAAAGCAATAAAGCATTCAGCAGAACGCCTTGACTCGTGGCTGGTCACTGAAAGAGTGTTTGCTACACAGAAAAAAAATGGAGGAGGCAGTTGCAGATGAAAACCAAGTCTTAAGGCAGCAAATTAACCAGCTGGCTGCAGTGGTGACGGCTTTGCAAACACAGCTATCGCAGATACAGCAACAACCCCCTGCACCTCCTCCAGCTTTGGCACCTTCCCGTAAGTGTCCTATCGCCCCACCGGAGAAGTTTGACGGCTCACCAGACAAATTTGCAGCCTTTCTGGCACAATGTGAGTTGTACATGCAGCTGCGGCCCCAGGACTTTCCTACAGCTCAAGTTCAGGTGGGGTTCGTGATAAGCCTGCTGACGGACGCTGCAGCTAAATGGGCAACTCCTCTGCTATTGCAAAAGAGCCCACTACTCCAAGACTATAGGGAGTTTGTTAAAGAATTTCGGGCTGCATATGAGGACCCGCAAAAGGCAGAAACTGCCAATAGGAGAATCCGGCGCCTCCACCAGGGCCAGGATACTGTTGCCACCTATGCCAGTGCATTCAGGTTACTAGCCCAGGATCTCACCTGGAACGAAGCAGCCTTGATGGACCAGTTTCAGGAAGGGTTGCACGAGGAAGTCCTGGATGAACTGGCAAGAGTGGATCGGCCTGGGACTTTGAAGGCACTTATCCAGTTGTGTCTGCGCATTGATGGGCGCCTAGAAAGCCGTAGGGTGGCAAAACGATCCCACCCACCCCGAGCAGCCACCCCTGCAGGTTATAGGCAACCAGCAGTCACCCCTGCACCTAGTTCCCAGTTTGGGGAAGAGGAGCCTATGCAGCTGGGTGGAGCCCGACCCCGCCTCACGATGCAAGAAAAGGAGAGGCGGCGACGGGGAGGCCTGTGCCTCTACTGTGGCCAAGAGGGGCATTTTGCACGAACCTGCCCTGCCAAAGGGCCACGCCCCATGGTGTCGGGAAACCGGCAACCCCAGCCCTAAAGGGAGTCCTAGGACTGGGGCAGGGATGCGGCCCATCATCGGAGACTCCACCTCGCCACTCCTGTCAGCCACTGGCTCTGCCAGTGACTGTGTGTCAGCTAGACCAATGCCCAGTTCAGACCATGGCCATGGTGGATTCAGGGGCCTCCAGCACATTCATGGACATGGGGTTTGTGCAGCAGCAGGGGTTTCAAGTGTACCCACTTGCCATGCCCCTCAATATTGAGACAATTGATGGGAGGCCTTTGGCGTCAGGTTTGGTGACGCATGAGACCGAGCCCTTGTGGGTGGAGATCCAGGGACACCAGGAGCAGATTCGGTTTCTGGTGGCAGCCATAGCTCATTTTCCGGTGGTCCTTGGAATGACATGGTTGACGTTACATGACCCCCGCATTTCTTGGCCCCGGGGGGAAGTCGTCTTTGCATCAGACTACTGCAGTTGTCATTGTTGGCCGGGGACAGTGAGTGCCATTCTCGAAGGACCTCGGGGGGACCCGCTTGAGGGGCTGCCGGCCAAGTACCGGGACTTTGCAGACGTGTTCGATAAAAAGGAGGCAGATCACCTGCCACCCCATCGGCCATACGATTGCACCATTGACTTGCTTCCTGGGACCCGGATACCGGCGGGCCGGATTTACGCCCTGTCTGAACCGGAGTTGGCCGCCCTTCGAGACTTCTTGGAGAAGAACCTGAAACGGGGGTTCATTCGGCCGTCTACCGCCCCAGCAGCTGCACCTGTCCTCTTCGTGAAGAAGAAGTGTGGTGAACTGAGGCTCTGCAATGACTTTAGAGCTCTTAACCAGATTACCTGCCGGAACCGCTACCCGCTGCCGCTCATCCCAGAACTCCTGGAACGGCTGCGTCACGCCACCATCTACACCAAACTAGATCTACGGGGAGCTTATAATTTGGTGCGTGTACGAGCGGGGGATGAGTGGAAGACCTCGTTTCAGACCAGGTACGGCCAATTTGAATATACTGTCATGCCCTTCGGGTTGTGTAATGCGCCCGCAATATTTCAGCACTTTATGAACGATATATTCCGAGATTATCTAGACCGTTTTGTCATTGTCTACCTTGATGACATTTTGATCTATTCAGTTAGTCCCCAGGCTCACGAATCTCATGTGCGAGCAGTGCTGCAACGATTGCGGGAACACCATCTATACGCCAAATTGGAAAAATGTGCTTTTGATTTGGATACGGTGGACTTTCTGGGGCACCGGATATCGCCGAAAGGTGTAGAGATGGACTCTGCAAAGGTGTTGGCCATCGAGTCCTGGCAACCTCCTCGGAATGTAAAGGAGGTCCAGCGTTTTTTGGGGTTTGCCAACTATTACCGCCGTTTCATTCCTGAGTTTGCCCAGGTGGCGGCCCCAATCACGGACTTGCTACGCGGAAAAAGAAAGTTCCAGTGGGGTCCAGAAGCTCAGCAAGCATTTCAATGCCTGAAGGGCCGGTTCACCGCGAAACCCATCTTACAGCACCCGAATCAGCAGACCCCATTTGTGGTAGAGGCAGATGCATCGGATGTGGCTGTTGGGGCAGTTCTGTTGCAGACGGTGGGGAAGGGGGAGACCCTTTTACCTTGTGCGTTTCATTCCCGCAAACTGACCCCGGCGGAGCAGAAATACACGATTTGGGAAAAGGAATTGCTTGCCATCAAGGACGCGTTTGAAACCTGGCGTCATCTACTGGAGGGGGCCCGGTACCCTGTAGAAGTGCGGACAGACCACCGGAATCTGGAGCATTTACAAACATCACGGAAACTGAATCAGCGTCAGATCCGGTGGGCTCTTTTTTTCTCACGGTTCCACTTCAAGGTGACATATATCCCCAGCACTCAGAATAGGCAGGCGGATGCCCTCTCTAGGAAACCGGAGCATGCCGGTTCCCGGCAGGAGGATCCCGCTTCAACTGTGTTACGACCTGAAAACTTCCTGGCGGCCCTATTGCCACCTACACTGCTTCCTCAACTGCAACAACAACAGGGACAAGATCAGTTTGCTCAAGCGCGGCTACGGGAAGTGGTCGGTGCAGGGGCAAAGCACTCATTGCCTTTTTCAGTGCGGGATGGCATCCTGATACACCGGAACCAGATGTATATACCCCCAGGACCGCTGCGGGCACAGATCCTGCACCAATGCCATGATAGTAAGCCAGCGGGGCACTTTGGGCTGTACAAAACCCTTCACCTCCTAACCCGGGAGTTTTGGTGGCCGAGGGTGCATGCAGATGTGGAGCGGTATGTACAGTCCTGTGCAACGTGCCGCAGGGCAAAGCATCAGACAGGGAGGCCCGCGGGACTGTTGCACCCCTTACCCACACCATCGGGACCCTGGAAGGTCGTGTCCCTTGATTTTATTACAGACTTGCCCTCGTCAGAGGGGCATACCACCATTCTGGTGGTGGTGGACCTGTTCTCCAAAATGGCCCATTTTATCCCATGCACGGGCACCCCGACAGCCAAGGCCGCGGCAGAATTGTTCATTCGGCGCATATTCTGTTTGCATGGTTTGCCGGAAGGAATAGTGTCGGATAGAGGGTCTCAATTCACGTCCCGTTTCTGGCAGAGCCTGTTTTGTCTACTGGAGGTGAAGTTACACCTCTCCTCGGCTTTCCACCCACAGTCAGATGGGCAAACGGAGCGCACTAATGCCACCTTGGAGCAATATCTGCGCTGTTATGTGAATTTTCAGCAGGACGATTGGGCGGGGCTTCTACCACTTGCGGAGTTTGCATACAATAATTCCCCCCACGCATCCACACTGCAGACGCCATTTTTTGCAAATTATGGGTTTCACCCCTCATTCTTTCCCTCATCAGTGGCCGCCTCCACAGTACCAGCAGCTGATAACTTCATACAGGAGCTGCAAGCTGTCCATGCCGTGTTGCGGGAACAGTTGGATCGGGCGAAGCAGGCTTATAAGCAAGGGGCGGACAGTAGGCGGCAGGAAGGGCCGGTATTGAAAGTAGGGGATCAAGCATGGCTCTCCACCCGGCACCTCCCAGTATCGCAACCCAGCCGGAAGTTGGCACCCCGGTTTATTGGTCCATACCGGATCATTGCCCAGATCAATCCAGTGGCATTTCGCCTGCAACTTCCACCCTCAATGCACATCCATCCTGTGTTTCATCGTGCATTGTTGGCACCGGTGGTACCAGGACACCCACTTCGAATCCAAAAGAGGCCACCACCTCCAGTGATGGTGGAAGGGGAAGAGGAATATGAGGTGGCAGGGATCCTGGATTCTAGACGTCACAGGGGACATCTGCAGTACCTGGTGGACTGGAAAGGGTATGGGCCAGAGGAGCGGTCTTGGGAAAATGCTACTCAGGTTCATGCCCCAGACTTAGTCTGCCAGTTTCACCGCCGGTACCCAAGGAAACCACAGCCCCATGGGTTTTTGGGGGGGGACCTTGAGGGGGGGAATAGTGTTAGGATTGCACCCGAGGAAGCCTCCTCAGATGAAGAGGAGGCAAACTTACAAGTAGTAGAGGGTGTCTCCTCCCCCACAGCCAGACCAGAGACCGGTGCACAGTTGGAAGGGAGTCGTACAATGGAGGAGGATGCAGGCCCCGTGGAGGAGCCACGGGTCAGTCAGTCACTCCCTCTGCCTGCCTCTCCTGAGGCTGAGTCAGAGACGGAGGGGGTTCGACCACCCAGCCCCCGCGAAAGGAGACGTAGGAAAAGGGCAGAACAAAGGCAGGGGATCAGGCGAAGTACGCGCCTGCAGAACAGGCACGGAGAAAACGCTGAGCTGTAGTAAGGGGAATGAGGCACAGCTGGGAGCTGGGTGGGGTCATGCTGGCAGGGCTTGAAAAGGGGAAATCTGACCGCTGGTCCACTGTAGCAAACACCTTTCGTTCCTCCGGTTGCTACTGTGCCCCACGCCTTACCGTTTGTCTGTGACTTTGGTTTCCTGACCTGGACTGGCTTGATTGACTCTGCTTGAACGTTTATCCCTGGCATTTTGGACGACTGACTTGGCTCTTGATATCGGACTGGACTTGACCTTCGCTTGCTCTTGGCTCCTTGACCCCAGCACCCTCTGTTTGGTTCTTCGACCCGGATCGGTAGGCTTGCACTTCAGAACTTGTCTCTGGCTAGAACTATTGGACTTTACTTAAAGGACTGTGTTTTTCTTAAACTGCAGCAGTTCCCTCCTGCATTCTTGGCCAGAGATTTATGGCTGGGTAATTGGCAATAAAACACTAAAGCAATAAAGCATTCAGCAGAACGCCTTGACTCGTGGCTGGTCACTGAAACTATCTCAGTGGAGCTTAATTGTTTTCCTGCCCACCAATTACCCCTACACCCTGGCCTGAAAATGTCCTTTCCAGCAATTTTTAATAATCATGCCTAACTGGGAGTAGGTAGCCATGCTAGATAGGGAATGCTGGGAATTGCAGGACTTTTATTGTAGAATGCAAGATGTCTTACTGCACCATTCAGACACCAATTCCAGCTTCTTTCTCCTAATCCCATCTATAGCAGGTTGCTTTACCCTGCTGCACAGCAGGACCAGCCCTGACTCCTCCCTTTTGCGTGCTCATTCTTTCTCTATGAATGCCTCTTTAATTTCTGCATTCCCATTATTTTAGGTAACATGGATTCAGGGACTTGTTTACCAAGATAATGTGTGGTTCTACCTATAATTAAAAGGAAACTGAAAAGGCAGGTCAAGGAGAGTCAAGTCCCTTCAGGATGCTTGAAGGATATTTGAAATGATAGAGATTCAGGTTAAACATATACCACTGATTAGAAAAGGCAAGTTTCAACAATTCTCTGTTAAACAGCAGAGTCAGTGAAGCTATAAAAGGCAAGACTATTTCCTGTAAAACAATTAACACACAAACAGAAAAGAAACATTAGTTAACAATAATACAAGCCAAGATAGAATTCGATCAGTGGCTTCAAAGTAACATAAAAATGAATAAAAACAGCAGCAGGAAAACATATAAGGTACAATTATAGCATTAGATGATGACAACATAAATAGAGTACTAAGGAAAATAGCAAAGTTACGGAAAAGCTGAATGAAACAGAAAGACATGCACAAGAGA